>NW_020956939.1:65032-111582 GCF_003031625.1 Empidonax traillii
CTATACGGAAGTTGCTTTATTTCATTTTTAGTATTCTTGGGTTTTGTTGGGGGAATCACTTAGAACATACAGGTCAGGATGTGAATACACTGATTAAAAAAAAAAGCTGGCATGTATAGGAGTAAAATGGGCCTTCAGGGAAGAGGATGACATTACTATTCTTGATGCAGACACAAAATACCCACTTTTAGAGTCCTTCCACCTTGGCGATAGATTGAACTGTAGTCATAAGTGATGGAAGGTAGAAAATTTGGTGTGACTGGAAATTCTTAGAGAAAAATGGGTCCCCTGTCTGCCTTCTGTATTCCAAAAGAAGGGTCTTTTGCAATTGCCTGAAATCAAAGAGAGCAAGCAGTTGCTTTAAGTGCTGTAATTTCTAAATACTGGAGACTGTTTAGAGAAGAACCTGTATGTCCTTAATTGTGCAGCTTTTTTTGTCATGACCAAATTGTAAATATATACAGAAAATATTTACAAAAGAACTGAGACTGTAAGTACTGCCTATATTTGTACTACCTGGATAAAAGTCTAAAAGAGCCTGTAGAAGCTCCAAAGGCACCTGGACATGGTCCTGGGCACCTGGTTTGAGGTGTCCCTGCTTGAGCAGGAGTGTTGGACAGGGTGATCTCCAGAGGCATCTTCCATCCTCAGCTGTTCTGTGATTCTGTGAAAGAGACATGAACTCACCGAGTTGTGCTAAACATGCCTAGCCCATGTGCCACTGTCTTCTGGGAATTCAGAGGTACCTAAATGTTCTGTGATCATAGAAAACACCATGAATTGCAAATGCTGACAGCAGTTGAAAGCCACTTCACTCCTTACTAATCAGTGGATGCTTCTTTAAGTTTGCTACTTTTCCTTGCTTTCCTAATTATATGCGGTTTTCATCATTGTTTGTTGCTCTACCTGTTTTCTCTGTACTGAATATGTTACTTTACTGCAGTGTGAATTGGAGGAGCTTGGTAAAATATAAAGGATGTTAGAACAGGTGTTGTAATAGGACAAGTGAAGACTGCAGCTGTTCAGTAATTAATGATGATTGAAAACTAAAGAGGAGGAAGGAAGGATATATTCTGTCCTTTCTGAGGAACAGGAATCTAGATTTTGCAGTGATGCTGGGAAAGTGCAGTGGCTTATTTCCTACTATTGTTACTATGCCTGTACAGTAGACAGATAGCAAGATTTTAAAGTCTCACAAATCCCCAAAAGAGAGTTTGTTTTTGGATGTATACTGTAGCAATGAGCTCTGGATTATTGTCATAGTGGGCAGCTGTAGCTGTGATTACAGTCTTGTCATAATTGCAGTTTCTTCAGGCACTCTGATCCTGATTATCCTACAGTGCAAGCTGGGCAGTGATTTCTTTTGCATCACTTCTGGATTCAGAATTGATTCATGTATTCCAAAGCTCAAATTTGATAACCTTCAGAACTGAATGTCATACTGCTCTTTGAACATTATGAACTGAGGTGGATTGCATTTAGGAGGGGCTTTGTGTGTGCCTTACCTCTTGGCACTTCCTGAACAAGGTCTGCTTCTTGGAAGAGTTTCTCCAAGAATATACTTGAGGTCTGTTTCAGTGATTTGTTAGCTTCAGTGGAGCTTTTCTTGACCATCAGAGAATTCTGAGTAGCTCAATATGTGGAGTATTTGCCATCCATATGGGATGCTAACATTGAAGTTGACTTGATTTGGGATAGGTACTTGAACTCGATTCTCCTGGGTAAGTGTTTTGCTGCTTTTTATTTCTGCCCTGAAAAGCTTTTTTTTTTTCCCTTCTAGTGTAGAAGGAAGACAAATGTCTGAGTGCTTCTCTTTGTCAGAAAATTGGGTTCTTGTCTCCTGGCCAGCCTTGCTTTATAAATGTCATTCAGAGCACTTAACAGTGCTTAGCAAAGGCTTGCTATGGGGAAAAGCCTAGATAAAAATCTCTTAAATAGAAATTAAAAAGTAATGTGAGGATATTTTCTGCCAATCAAGTTGTTCTTACTGAAGAGAACACAGTAGAGGTTCCTCTGTCTACTTTCACTTACTGAAAGACCATGGGAGTATTTCGTCAGATAAGCACAATATATTCTTGTATTAAGTGGGTACTGTTTCACTGCTTTGAGATTCAATTCACTTGGCTTAAGGCAAAAAGTAAAATAAAATGCATTGCTACTTATGTACTCCTGAGGCCTATGTAATGCAAATATAATGCTTTAGCTCCAGGCTAAAACTTGTAGCAATCAAGTGGTAGAGCTCCCTGTCCATCTCAATCCTGTAAGCCAAGTTTGCAGGTCTAAACATAATTCTGGCATGTTTCTGAGCACAGGCAGATAATCTCTGTGTTCCACTTTAGAATTTGGGTGAACCAGTAATGCAGCTCTTTTTGCTTTTGGGGACAGGGCAATGTGGGGATATGTGTGTGTGTTGGATTTTTTTCCATTTGGAGGGGACTGGATTAAAGCAGTAGGCAAAATTTCCTTACAGAGCTGGGGAGAAGGTGCTTCATGAACTTTGTGAACAGTATGTTTTGTTCTTGACAAAATGTATACAGAATGTTTCCAGAAACCTTAGATCCAGAGAATGCTAGTGGGAGCTTGGAGATTGAATAGAGGCTGTGGCAAAGAAAGAAACTGTGGCAAAGAGTGCATGCAAGAACAGAGTGGATGATGTTTTAATTGTGTTCAAACCTCTTGAGGTTTTTTCCCCCCAAGCCTTTTGGTCATCTGGAAGTAGTACTCTGTAGAGGACCCAGATGGTTTCACCTCAGTGCTCTGATTTGTACATCTGTCGCAAACACGGGAACAGGACAGTGAGAGGTAACAGTAGATTTCTCATTTAATACCATGGAGGGGGTTAGTCTGCTCCTGTTCTGGGGGACGATGCCTGTCTGTTGCAGCTTAAGGCTGTGTCTCTCCTCTTTGGTGTATGTACAGTATTTATAAAAGATCACTTGATCTTGGAAGCAGAAGATGGTGGTGCTCCTGGTTCAGGCTAACTCTTGCCCTTTCTGAGCAGAGATTCTGTTCACCCTGATGTGTCAATCAGCAATCTGTTCTTTGCCAACTGTAGTTTTATGCTTTTTTCTTTTTTTTTTTTTTTTTTTTTAATTGCACTGCATGGAACAACTGATAAGCCTGTTCTTCACTGAAACTTCCTTGGAATTTATTTGTGCTGCAGTAGGGGTGAAGTGTTACGTGGGAGGCAGAAGACAGATTCCTCTCTCTACCCCCATTTCCATGCCTCCCAGCTTCTTTTTGATTTTTCAGTGTAGATACAAGTGGAGGGTGATTCCTGTATCAAAAAGGACAAAGGGAGAGACTCTGGTTCGTTTGTTTTTAAGTGGGAGAAAGCAAACTATAGGCTCAAAAAAGAGACTCCTGCCTGCCCATCACTGGCTTTCAGTCTTTTTAACCCTATGGCATTGCTTCCCGTTTTTCTTCTCTTTTCCACCAGCTTGAAGTTATCCCCTTTTTCTGCTCTTATCTGTTCTGCCATCCTAATCCTCCTAGTACACAATCACATGGGTAATTAAGTTTTAAGGATAGTAGAATTGCAGTACTCTGACAAACATCCACCCACCTGTAGTGGGAAATACTGTTGATGACAAGGTCGTTCCTCTTTCTATCCTCCTTCCCTAAACTTTGTCCAAAAGGTTTTCAACTGGTTTCTTCTAGCACAGGGTCAGATTGAAGGAAAATCCCCCCTCTTCACCCCCCAAATGCCAACATGTTGGAACGCCTTTAGTGTGCCAAGGTATTATATTTGTGGTGGCAGTGAAAAACTTCCAACAAGGGTAGTAAATACTGTACAGCAGTGAGTCGGATCACTCCAGAGAGTTAGAGCGGAAGACTGAGCCACCACTGCAGGGAATATTGCTGTGTCTTTTCATACTGTTGGCTTGTTGGTTTTATTGTCGTTCCTGTGTCACCTCAGAACTTTTCCTTCAAAATTAGATGATGTGCTGAAGTAAGACTTTTCAACCTTGCTGCAGCACAAGATCTTTACTTTTTTTTCCTTGAATCTGATGTGAAGGTAAATAGGAATTTGCTTGTTTGAAGCTTGAGTTGGGGATGGCATTTTGTTGCATATCTTTTGGAAATGGATAAATTTTATGATCACTGGGGCTTCTTTGGCATGGTGCATACAGAAGTGCTCTCAAGACGTACATGCTGTATGTGACAGTTTAACGCATCCATGAACAGGATGCTTTTTTTTACTTCTTACATGATTTGTGACTGCCTATAGAAAGCAGCTGATGCAAGCTGTTGTTTAGGAAGAATCAATTTTGTTGAGAATGTGTAGACAAGTAAATCACCTACGAAAAGATTTTCTGTGTCTTCAGAAGGAGACTTTGTTTTATGGGGGGAGACAGAGAGAAGCAGGTCACAGGTTGCCTGTAGATGCAAAAGACAGCAACAGTCTAGTTCAGCTGTAGTCATATTTCCCTCTTTTTGCTTTCAGTGTTTCACTTGCTGATCCCCTACCTTTCCTCTCTAGACAGTTCTTGAATGAGTATGTAAAGGAATTGTTACAGATTCTACACTGAAAAAGGCACAGAAAGCAATTGTTGTTTTTTAATGTATTTGTTTATTGTGCAGTGAAAAAAAAAAAAGGAAACCCGACTTTTCTAAGCATATGAATGATGTACTGCTAAAACAACATAATGATCAAGGTCATTTTTAGTTTAAAAAGGAGAAACTCAAATTTAACAGGCCTTGAAATCCCACTTTTAAGAAGTTTATAATTTAAATATTTCAAAGCGAGTCTGTCCTTCAGATTAAGGGAAGGTGAAGCTTACATTAAAAAAGCTACAATAGACCAAAATACTGAATTCTAGTCTCATCTTATTCTCTTTTAACACTTTGCTTTTTAGATATGCAGTTTAGCATTTCACATGAGGTTGCCTTTATTTTCTTTAAGCCATGATTATGTCAAATTAATTCCTCTTTTCTGTGTGTCACGCAGTGTTAATAACATTACTGGGCTTGCAACATCTCAAGAGCTGTTTAGTCAAAAAAGTGAATGCTCCAGAAAGTGAACTTTAAGAAAAATTGGACCCTTTTGTTCAGAAACACCATCTAGGTGGCTCTGTAAACTCGGTGGTAGGGTTCAAGATGTATAGTATGGATGAAGGCAGTATAATACCTCTATCTTTGGTTTTCAAGGCTAGAAATACTAAGTCATTGCATCTTTGAGTGTTTTGGCTTAGTACCTTCCTTAGAGATTTAACATGTAATAGGATCAATCCCAATAATTGTAGAGTTTGCCTAAAGCAAAAAGGGTGAGGTGAGAAACCCTTTTTTTTTTTTTTCTTTTTTTCTTTCTTTTTTTTTTTTTTTCCTCCTTGCTGGTAAGCAGTTTCTTTTCAGGGAACGGAGGTTATTTTCAGAAAAGCTGAAGGAGGTAGTGTGAATGGCTGCTATCCATGTGGAATAAAGAGGGGTTGTAATCTTGTGTCAAAAGTGTCTAATTCAAGGATTTATAAATAACAGTGGCTGTTGTAGATTCTGAAGGGTCTTGAGGCTCTTTGGTCTGCAACTGCATGTAAATACTCTTGCTGTACTAACTGGATAGCAGATACTTGTTAGACACTACGGTGGTATCATGGATACAAGATTCTTGATGCTGGGGCTTCTTTGATGTTGGGATGTGCGAAGGGTTTTGATTCTGCGGCCACGCACATTCCCTTCTACAGCCCCTTTTCCTGCTGTTTGTTTCCGATTTAGCACAATCTGTGCTTTCCCGTGTCCCCTGGAGCAGCTTTGTGGGAAAGGTATGCTGTAATTGGTTTATAACCATTCATAATGACCTGGCAACTCCGAATAGCAACGGGGAGCAACTTAACTTGTGATTTATTTAAGTAAGCTACATGGATGAAAGGCACTCCCAAGTGTACAAGTTGAGCTAGTTGCCTAATTGGACGTAAATTTTCACATGTAGCTTGGAAAGAGAGGATTTTGTTATTAAAGGCTGAGTTTGAGTTTATGGGCAAGGTTCTGGACTGCTAAACCAATCTGTGAGCAAAGTTTAATATTGTCTTTTTGGGGGGGATGTGTCAGTTTTTTAATTCAGCAAGTGCTAATATACCCTTGTCACTTGTAAACCTAATAGAATATTAACTTAAGACTTTAATTCAAAGTTAGAATATCTGACCTCGCTTCTGGTGCAGTAAAACATACTTTGATTTTGAAAACCAGGATCGGCACTGCTGCTTTGGTTGTAGTCTGTTACCAGTTTGTCGTCATTGCGTTCCTGCTTATGCTGTCGAGTCTCCCGATTTTGTTTTAAATTTTTTTTTTTTGGCAAGGCTTTCTCTCACACAACACCCATGATGCGAGCAACCCACCAGCTGCAGGGCATGATGATTCGGCAGGCGGTGCGACAGCCTTGGTAGTTGTAAGGCCACGGGTAGTAGCCCATGAGGGGCTCGCAGATTCTCTGGCACTGCGTGTAACTGCGCCGGCATTCGATGCAGCACACGCCCAGGTGATCCAGCATGGGGTCAAAAGCCATCCCTTCACCTTCCAGCTGCTGAAACGGAAAATATTAGATGTCATCCTGGTGCTCTCATTCTCACAGAATGGCAGGACATACCCGTGCTCCTGTTAACCCCACAAAGGGTAAAAACTGAGATCTTGGGCCTGTAGAAGTTAACTAAGCTCCCACTAAGTGACCCGTGCACCTTGCTTTGTTACTATTTTTTTTCTTTTGTCTTGCTCTCTTTGGCAGAAGTGTTGAATTGGTGCAATCACCCACGTAAAATGGAAAGAACAACAGGCAACTCTAACTTCCTTGTTTTTCTTCTACAGTCCTTGCAAAAGATCCAGGAACAGAAAGCACCCAAGTTTTAAATATTAGTGATGAAAAAGATTTCAAGACAGTTATCTGAGTCTTTTAAGTAGGTGACAATGCCTGAAGTATATGTTGTGTCTTTTATGTTTTGTTTTAATTTTTGTATTTTAATGATTTTTACAGCATTCCCAGGAAACTATTCTGTAAGGTATTCCCCGGTACCCCTGCAGTTTTCTGAGTATTTCTCCCTCCTCTCTGTCTGCTTCCTTCCCTCTCACCCCCACCACACTTAGGTGCACTGTGGGCAGTGAGAATTCTGCGTGTTCTGTAGGTGACAATAAGGAGTTAAATGGAGCAAAGCATACATAAAAGCCTTTACCTTTCAAAATTCCTCACCTCCTTTCTGTGAGAAAAAGGTAACCTGGATATTCTGCTTTCTGAAACTCAGTTGTTCTTTGCCCATTGGTGTTATTTCAAGGAAAACAGCAGCAAAGAGCAAATACTGAAGTACCAGTCAGCTTTTTACCTGACCGTTTTTCATTCATAAAACTAGCAGCACAACCAAAATGTGGGACACAGAAAGGTGCCATCTCTTGACTGGGATTGTGTGGGACACTGGTGACAGCTGGGTGTTGTTTGGGACCCTAGCAACTCATTCCCAGTCCTGAGAGCAAGGAGGATGTCGCTTCCTTGGTCGGGATTCATCATCCTTGAATTCAGATACCTACACTGTGATTTTCTACACCTGAGCTCATTGTCCCGGCTCCACTTACAGTGGGTGAAGAGAAATAGCTCTAGGGAGGATTCGTTTCATTCTTCAGGAAAGATCTACAGTGTAATTAATGATCCTTTTCAATCAAAGTATTTGGTCTCTAAGGAAGCTTGGGTGTCGGCATCTGTGCAGTAACTGTCGGTGAAGGTGAATCCCTCCCTGCAGGCTGAGGGAGGTCTGATAGCCAGTATCTGACTGGCCATTCTCCATTTGGCCTGGCAGCCCTTGGCTGGAAGAACAGACCTGTGGCAATTGCTCCGCCACTGCCCTCCAGAGGCAGGGCAGCTCAGACCTCATGTATGTGGTCACATTAGTAGCTGTGAGGGGAAGTTACATTCCAGTGGCACTGCTGTTCTACTGACCTCGTGAGAGAGTCGATTTAGATCCACTTTATTTGGAGTGATTAATTTAAGTTTAATTAAGGGATGTCAACTCGGCAGAATGCTGTCACAGTATAATGATCTCCTGCTGTTGCATAAATGTCAAGTCAAAGCTGGGACTTGCTTCCAAAGCAGGAGGCATTTATCTTGTGACAGTGTTGTATTAAAATGACTTACTCCTGCTGCACCAAATGGTGGGTGTAAATTGTCTGGCGCTGGTGCAGTAGACTGGAAGGTGCCTACTGTACAGCCAGCTTTCCTGCAGCGCGGCAGAGGTGTTGGGACACAGCAGGATGGCTCCCGTGCTCTCTCTGTGGGCTGCTGCTTCTCCCAAGAGTGAGAATGAGTTTTATGGTAGTCGTCTTCCACCCACTGTTGCTGTCTCTAAACAGATTCTTAGCCAGTTGTTTGCTAGGCTAGAGTTGGTTACCCTGATAGAGAAGAGGCTGAGAAAACAAATTTACTTGGCTGGACCCTAATCTCTTTGCAACCAGACACTGCTACTGCTTTCCTCTGTAGTAGTCACTTGTGATACTAATTTCTGTTTGAGAGCAAAGCATGTTTCTAGCTACTGGACTCTTTTCACATAGTAAATGATGGGTTCAGCTGTCTGATCAAGACCAGCTTTGGTTTGTTTTCAGAAGGTGCTATCCTTGTCAGATCTCCAGTGCTGTTTCTGTATGGACCTGGAAACCTCAAAAAGCAACTTGGCATCAAATTGCTTTAACCTTGTGACCTCAAGCACTTGTGATTGTTTCAGACTGAAATCTAGTCAAAACTGGGAGAAGAGTACTGAGGGAAGACTTCTTTAGCTTCTTAGGTGTTTTGAAAGTATTATTTCAGAGTAAGGATGAACAGGCAAAACTGCAGATTTAAAAAAAAAAAAAAAAAGACAAACCCCACATTACCATCTGAGCTCTGAAAGAAGATTGCAGTGCAAATACTTACATTATATGGGTTGTCTGGATTAAATGTTTGGTCAGTTTCTTGTTCCATTGACCTGGTTTCATTAGACTGGTGATCAAGCTCTTGACTCAGTTGCACAGTAGGTGGCCTGGGGTTTACTTCTTCAGCAACAGCTTCCAAGTCTTCCTCATCAAAGTTTGATCCTGATTGGCGCTTGTTTCTCTTCATTTCTCTCCTTTGGTTATCTGAAGAAATAATCACCAGAGGATAATCTTACCTTGAACTATCAAAGTAAAGATAAATACAAGGTTCCTTGTATTTATCTAATGTTTCAGTGATTTCTTAAATGTTGAAAAAAGGAGAGGACAGAGGGCAGAGAGAAAGCCAAAACTGTGCATTAGTAAACCACGAGCATCCCCATGGGAGCTCCTTGCCTTTCTATGTTGTATCTGCAACCAGTGTCAATCCAAAGCAGTGTGATTCCTTTTTTTTCCCCTCCCCTTTTCCCCCTCCTTGAGGCAAAATGTGTGTGAAAAGACTGATGGGGGGGAGGGTTGACCCACCCTGTGGTCACTGATGCTAAGTCAGCAGCAGTTGCTAGCACTAGCAAGACCAGTCATACACAGCTCATTTTTAAAAAATGCTTGTATGACATAATGGTGTCCTGCTCTCAAGGGCACCTGGGGAACCTGGTGGAAACCTCCTAGGCCTGGAAGTCACGTGGAGAAGTTGCTGTTTCCCTCATGACTCCTGAACACCTTTGCTAAGCTTGGCTCTGGGTGACAAGAGTGCTACAGTTTTGGGACTGCCCCCAGGACCTCATAACCATCCACCAGTTGGGCACCTTAAAGCATCTCGTCCTTCTTGGCCAGGTATAGTGTTCCTGCTACCTGGTGTCAGCTACCTCAACGTTTTGGGGGCTAGTCTGAGCTCTTGTCATTCTGTGGAAGGAGGCTGATTTCTCTGGGAATGTTTCATCTCGTAGACACCTACGTGGGCTGTATAAATTGTCTGAGGAAGTACTAGTATGGAAAATCTCTAATGGATAAACTTCAAACCCACAATCTTGGCATGAACCCACAAAGGCGTGGGAAAACAGACTGGACAAGGGAGGAGAGGTTTCCCGGATGTGCAAGTCTCAGTGGCAAACCTGATGTAGGGAAGGCATTTAGATGAAGGGAAGGATAACATACTTTTTAAAGAAAAGAAGTGTTACCTTTGGGATATGTTGGTCGCAGCCAGAAAATTGGAAGATCCCCGCAAAGCTCTAAAATTTTGGGGCTTAGGAAGCTGTTATGCTTGATAGGCTCATCTGCAGCCACCCAGATAAGGGAGTTTTTGTCAAATCTCACAGGCATGATTTCATCTTCCTGCAAGTAGAAGAGTGTAAATCCTTTGCTGCTCAGTGAGCAGTCATGTGCCTGCTTTCTGTTAATTCTTGAGCACCAAACTGTATAATCACCTGCTGCAACTAATACCGAGCATCCTTCTGTTGCACGAATGTGAACTGACTGTACAGAGCCAAGGCTGGGGAAAGGCTGCCACAGCTGAAATGAAGGGAAAAACGACTGTCTGCTCCACTGGGGCTATGATTTTGCCGATCTTGCTGCTGGAACACTTTTGCCCTATGTGCAAGGGCTGGATGTCAGAGATCTTTTCAGTCCAAAGCATCAGAATTTCATGTGGTAGAAACTGTGAAAGTTTACCACCTTCAGCAAAGCAGCAATGAATACTCCAGCAAATTACAAGCCCCTGATCTTTTATTATGCCCCGTTCTCATTTGATGTACTCCCACTATAACTGTACTTACAGGGTGTGCGGCAGAATCTTGTTCAGAAGTTTAGAGAGGATTATAGCTTGAGAATTGCTCCAGCTTCCAGTTCGAAGTCAACGTGATCGGTCTGATTAAAGGTCTTGTTTGGTAAAAGCAATTCAATTGACCAAAAACTTGAAGAGCAAGTTAAAGGAGCCTGCCTTTTTGAAGTGTACCCTGCAGGTTTTTGGTTCATATCTTCAAAGTAATGCAGGAAAATGCCAGTGATTGATTCTTTAAAGTTGTTAGTTCAAAGTATTATTTTACATAAAATGTGTAAGTATTTTATAGCAACAGTGAAATATTAAAAGAAAACCAACTTTTGAATCATGAAAACCAGTATGGTTTCAAAGTTAAAATTCTAAATTGCTTTCATAAAAGTCATCAGAACTTGTTATATAACTGACTAGATCAATTTATTCCCTTGAGTTGTTGTTTCTTTAGCGTGTTTATTGATTTCTTTTGTAGGTCTCAAGTCATTTAAGTTTGCTTTCCAATCTGTCTACTGCTTTTTATTTATATTCTCTCACTTAAGCTTTTATCAACATCAGAAATATCTGAGTCTAGTTTTCAGAAATAAAAATACCCTTTGTTTCTGTTTGAGATGATCCTGACTTGTGAGCAACCAGAATTTAGGTATCTGTAAAAGCTCACGTTACTCAACCATTTTTGTAGGCCATGTTACGGTATGTGTTATAAGAAAACAGCATATGCATACTTTTTCCTAAATACTTGCATATGAGAGAGAGGACTTGCTCTAGAAAAATAAATACTACTTTGCCATTCCTGTTGTACATCTAGCCTGGAAAGTCAAATATCAGGGAAAGGTTAACATCTTAATGATAGCACTGAATCGGCTGCTTGTTTTGGCCTGGGTGCATACGGTTCATTGCAGTGGTCGTGCAGGTGATGCATCTTTGGAGAAAATGCACAAAAAACTGGACAAGGAAACAGGCTTGTTGTCACCAGGTAAAGTATTGGAAATATTAGAAATTTTGACTGTTTTAATATAATGTCTTCAGGTCTGTGACTTTGTTCTTACAAAAAGATGAAAAATTCAAACTTTGTCTTTAGGCAATAGTGCTGTGAAGTCACGAAGCCCAGCTGCCTTTAAAATAAGGCAATGCAGGAAAGATGGAGCTCTCTGTCTGGAATGTGTGCAAGTTCTCTTTCCCACCATGGGGAAAATTCCACCAGCTTCAGGGGGCTTTGTAACATTGCTGCTGTCTTGCTGACTTGATTTGGAGACCTTTTACCCCCTCTGTTTTGAAGCAGATGTTTGGTAATCACAGCACCATTGCAGGTAAGTACAGCCTTAACAGCGCCTCTCTCCCAGCTAATTGTATCTGCTTTTATTCTCTTGGGACCAGAGCAAACCCAGGGAAAGAGGCTGTGAATCTCCTGTGGTCTCCTGACAGTGGCTGAGCCCCCACCAGTGTCCAGCCTCAGCCATACTCAAATCACTGGAGCCACTCCTGTGCGAGAGATGGGTTTGGGGCCTGAGCTCAGGGAAACTCAGACTTAGCACACATAAAGCAATAGGCTTTTTTTTTTTTTTTTTTTTTTGCAAAAGTGAGGTAAGGAGAGTGTTCGGCCATATCTGTGTGAGAACTACAGCCCTTTTGCTAGCTGTGATGCAGATTCTATGAAATTTAGTTGCCATGTTGTAAAATTGTTGGATGCTAAGGAGGCAATTTCTTAATTTTTAAAAAATTATTATTTCATATGAGTTACCTGAATTTTTGCCATATTTTCCACACTTCCCTTTTGCTGACTATTTCAGAGGGCTTGAGTGATGGAGTCCATGCTTCTGTTCAAGAGCATTGATAGAAATCTCCTGGGATCTACCATAATTGCATTGACTAAATCAGCTGCTTCTTCCATGCTCTCCCTTCCAGCCCTGTGCACAGCCTAATCTCAGGCAGGTGCTTTTATCATGGAGGTCTCTGATGGATCTGGTACAGATCAGTCTGTGGCTTCCCCTCTCAAGATGTCCCTGGCTGCAGTGACATGTCTGACCCCAATCTCTCTTTTCTTACCTTTCAGGGACCCCTTGCAACCAATGAATCCTCAGCTATCATTCACTCTCCTCAACAACCCTACAACTAGCCACAGTGTCTTTCAAATCTCTTTTTTAGTTGTATTTAAATACCACTTTTAGGACCCTCTCTGTACAAAGAGCAGTTGAAAAATAAATAACTAGATTACCCCTTACCAGCTCAGATGAGAGGCTCGCTTTAGTCATAGCATCAACTTCAGGGACGTGAGCTTTTGGCTGAGCTTTGATGTAACACTTTTCTCCTTCAGCAAAGCGGATTCCAGTTATACCCTACAAAAGCAGAAGGCAGGGGGTTGTGCACAGCCAAAGAAAGCTACCCCAAGAAAGCACCTCAGCTCTGCTAAAATTGCCTCTGAATTTTCATTCTGAATGCTAATCTTATCTAAAACCAGATGCAATAAAACACCCTTCCTTCATCATTTTAGCTTTACAGTTTTGGTCAAATGGGTCTTGAAGTTTTTGCTTTATTTCTGAAAGTGGGGGATGTTTTATGTAAGTGCTTCCATGCAAGCTGTAGGCTACTTTGAGTAGCTCTGTTAAGGAATTCTTGACATGATTTGAACTGTAACTTAGCACCTAACGTAGGAAGTCTCCAAGTTGTGTTAGCTGGTGGTGTGGTACCCTTGTGACACAGATTTACAAAAATATGGGGGCAGCTTGGTTCAGTTTATACACATAAGTGGCTGTGACAGCAAGGGGAAGTTCGTGATGGGAAATTTGGTGCAGAAATCTGTGTGTGGGACTTCGTCTGGCCTGCTAGGGTGAAACACAATTGCATAAACCATGGATGTCTAGTTTTAAGCAAGTGAAGGAGCTCCAGAGAGAGCAGGTCTCCAGCAAGTCCTGGGATGTTTTTCATACAGTGGCACAAGCTCCAGCCAACTACCTAAATGTAATTACTTCGTGTCTTTTGAGATGTGCTGGTGTTCTGCCTGGCCTGTAGCTACCAAGACAAGGGGACGCAGGTGTCAGCATAGCCCCTGTCACCTGCCCCAAAGGGGCATTGGGGTGCCCTGGCCATCTAGTGCAGCATGAGGTGGATGGTACTGGGACACCTGAGTCATGTCGTGTATGTTGAAGGTGCTGTACAGGTAGGCACAGCCCCATCAAAACAAAGTGATTAATTGTTGAGCAGTGAGAGAGGGGATGGCTGTGCAGGCATGGGTGCACTAGGAAATAAGGCTTTGTGATGCACCAAGCGTGCTAGGAGTAGCCTAATATTGCCAAATCCAAGCCTTCACTGACTGTGCAATCATTCCAGCAGTGTCAGTCAATCCAAAGCTGCTGATGTAAATACTAGTCTGTTGGAAGCACATCTCTTCATTTGCTTTCACCTTTTTGTGCCTTCTTGACTCAAAACCCAAGTGGCAGCATCCCTTTGCTCTCACTGAGCCTGACCCTCTGTAATTACAAGCAGGCACTGTCCCTGGGAGTCCCTTTAGCTGGTTGGTGTTGGGACCTGATTTCTGACCTGGATGTGACAGGCAGTACTTACCAGCAACACGTGTGGAGGCAAAATGAATTCAGTATCTCTCCAGTGGACTGGTGCTTTTGTGTGGATGTGAAATAGCAAAGGCAAATGAGAAGAACTTGCTGTAGATGCTCTTATTCAGCTGCTAATAATGTTGCTATGGTGATGTTAATGAGAGTTTCATAAAG
Source organism: Empidonax traillii (assembly GCF_003031625.1). Lineage (NCBI taxonomy): Eukaryota > Metazoa > Chordata > Aves > Passeriformes > Tyrannidae > Empidonax > Empidonax traillii. The sequence continues at coordinate 79,400 of NW_020956939.1, forward strand.
GCAGAACTGCAACTGTGGTTGGAGTCCAGGGTCTTCTGGCATAGATTTGTTTGTACTTGCTGAGAAGCCAAGGAGCTGAATTTCCCTGCCTTTCTAGATCCAGCAAGGGAAAGGTGGCTGCTCCAGAAGCTGAGATGCTTCCTAGCAGCAGAATCTTTATTTTTGGTGCTGCTTTGTCTTACAGAGGACTCAACTCTGAAGTCGAGTGTTTTGCACCTGAGAATGTTAACTGCAGAGTCTAGGCCCTGTAAATAGGTCTCTACAGCATCACAGAGATGTGCCTTTAGTAGCTCAGGGGAGGTACAGGTCAGTGAACTACTCTGTCCAAGCAGTTGAGCTGTGCTGAGATTTGGCATCTGCTGGTCCAGGCTTTGTGCTGAGCAGCCACAGCCAAGTTGCTGGTGTACCTAAACGTGTTTGCTTCAGTCCACCAGCACCTTGCATTTGGTGAACGGATGCATAATCTGTGCTCAATGTGTGCCCATCCTCTCCCCTGGGCATGAACTCAGGCCAAGCCATGGAGAGCAGCCGCCATCCTTTACCTCAGGGCAGAGCAAGCTCCCCAGGTCAAGTGCTATATAGTGGTCTCTCCTTGGTGTCTACTTGGCTTACTGTCTTGACCCTATGCTCCTAAAGCAGGTATGTTTGGGGGAGGTGGTTTTTCCAGTTCAAATGACAGGAAATCATGCAAGGGTTGTTTCACAGCCTGCCAGAATGTTTTTCTAGCAAGATCTCAAAGTCTCATGTTGTAGTTCTGCTTAGTGGTTTGAAAATGCAGAATGTTAACTTGGAGCCAAATCTGATGCAGCCTAATCCATACTACTTCCCAGAGTGGTACCTGGCATGGCTTATTCCCAAAAAGCACTTAGACAGGACAGTGCCTGTTTCCCTGTGAAAACAAGCCAGGAGAGTTAAGAATGTTTGTGTGGATGTTTGGAGGCTGGAACCTGAGACTGACTGGGACAGAGAAGTCAGGACAGGACAAGGTGTCCTTACAGTTCAGCAGTGGAGCATGTTGCATGAAGGACAAGGGTGACAGTACTTACAATCTGAAAATCGTGAACTTCAACAGCCTCTTCACTCCCACTTCCTGTCTTGAACGTCTCTAAGTTATTTCCAGCATCTATTTCCATTGATCCATCTTGTACTTTTCCATTAATGCTCATAGTGTAGTGAACGTTGTACACCTGGAATCGGAAAAAGAACAATAGCGCATATTAGTAGTTGCTTGTTGCTTTCCTCCTACACTAGGCAGTGGGCCAATCTGATTGTCATATCCCTGTTTAGCTCCTAACTTCTGCTTTTGTAAGTATCTGATAACCCTCCAACGATCAACACTGCGCTACTGGCACCATCAGGGCAGGCTGGCAGTGGGGCAGCTAGACCAGAGAGGTTGTTCAGTCTCCATTCTTGGAATTTTTCAAGGCCCAACTAGATAAAGCCCTGAGGAACCATCTCTGACCTCACAGCTGTCCCTGCTCTGAGCAGCAGGCGGGACTAAAGACCTCCTGAGGTCCCCCTTCCAGGGAGTGCTCACAGTTCTGCTCAAAAACAATGTGGGGCAAGCCCACGTCCAGGTTCATTCTGACCTGAAAACCTTCTTCTAGGTCATATTTTAGGAATTGCTTGTTATGCTGGCATGATTCCCAAAGGAGAGCAGGAGTGAATGTCCTACTCGGAAGGAGACCAACCCCTGTTTTATGTATCAGGATGTTCTGCTGAGGCACAGAAAAACAGGTTCCTCTTGAACACGAACACGCTTCCCAGCTTGTAATGGATGTGAACTTTGTTTAAATTGGATGTGAAGTTGTATAGGCTTGTATTTTCCTTGTCAGCATATTTGCTCTTATCCTATTTTCAATGAGGAAAGCTGCAGCGTGGTTTGTATTTGCTGGAGGACCACAATCTGTGGAGGGGTTTTGTGATTCTTTTGTGCAGCTCTGCCAGAAGTGCTGCACAAGCAGTTTATTTTGAGTCTTAAAAGAGCCTTTGCAGCATTTTAATGAAAAATTTACACTGACAGCTAGAGACAATTTTCTTCTTCTCACACCTTCGCTCAGGAAAGTCTAAGGTGCTAAAGATTCATGGTTCCTCAGTTATACAGAGTCGCTCCGATATTCTTAGCTGTCTAGGACTCCTCTTGAATGTGGTTCTAAGAACCAGACCAATCTACGTGGCCTCCCCTAGTAGGGGCTGAGCTTGAGTAGAGACTTTGATACCCCTGTCAGTTAAGGAAGAATTTTAAAATATAAAATAAAAATAAGGATTAAAAAGTGCCTTATTTTTTTAATGAGTGACTCTGAATATAATTTTTACAGTTGCTTCCTAAACATTTGCAAGTCAAGTGCAGCTTTCTGAGTTTGAAGGCAGCTTGGAAAAAATAACTCTCAGGTTTCTCAGTGTCTTCACTAGGAGATCAACTTCACATCAAGAGATCAGCGTCGAAGCTTAATGACTGCTATGAATCTGATGTATTTTGCAAGGCTGAATTTAAATGATGGGAGCAATAAAAACCAGTGAAACTTTGTCCTGTACTCCACAAGTGCACCCACCTGCTCAGAGCTGAATGCACTCTATCCCCCCCAAACCTACATCCCCATTTGTGTCCCTCTCTCTTTTCAAAAGCCTAGAGAAGTAGATGGCTCTTACAACATGTCTTGGAGGTCATCAGTGTGTCCTGTCTTCCTGGGGGAAAACTGTGTACTTTTCTTTGTGATTAGCTGAATTATCGCTCTGTGTGTGGATGTGTCTCACAGAGGAACCTCTGCTCTGGTTGCTGGAATTCACACAAGGCTCTTGTTGATGAGGACGGGCGTGTGGCTGGAGGCAGCACAAAACTTCTTCCAAAGTAAATTCAAGGATACTAACTTATTTTATGGAGAAAGTTACACTTATGTATGTACCATCATGTTTCAAATATGCTTTAAACACAAATACTATGTAAACAGAAAGAAAAGTTAATCTGTAAACATGTTCTAATGCTCTGAGGTTTGGTTCTTACACTCACCAACAGTCTAAGACCAACAGTCGTTTTCTTGGGTTTTTCGTGTGCTCCAGAAACTGTAAATAACAAAACTTACCAAGACTTTAAAAATTGCTACACAGCTGCTAAGCATAAGTGCCGAAGTGTATGCGCAGTCATGCAGAGCACCAGAGTGAAACAACGGTGCCTGTTGCTGGGTTAATTATAGCATTATATACTTGAGGGTCCAGGTAGAATGTGGATCAAGAATGCAGATGATGTAAAAAAGGAATTTACACGTTTCAATGCTTTTTTTGTCCTGAGAGCTGAAGCTTGCCCAGGATGTGAATCCCTGGGGTTTGAGTTCACTGAGCATTTGCAAGCAGAAATCAATGTAGAGTCTGTGCTCTCAAAGAAGTTTCGTGTTTGCTAGTGAATGTGCTTCCAGGAAGCTCCATCCAAACAGCCACCAAAGATAGCGATTATGGGTTTGGATTTTAGGTGTTTGGGATTTTTGAAAGCGTGGAAAAAAAAAAATACAAGAGAAAAATAAAGACCTCTTTATAGACCTCGCAAGAAGAGTTTCCAGCCCATGCCTTCTCCGTACGTGCAAGAGCTCCAAGCCCGCCCGCCTCCGGGTGCGGACATGCCGCCGGGCCCGGCGCCAGCCGCGCTCACCTGCCGCTCCGTGGCTTTCCAGAAGTAGAAGGCGCCGATGGCTCCGGCCAGGAGCAAGAGCGCTCCGGCGATCAGCACTGCGGCCCCGGCCTTCAGCAGCCGCCCAGGCCCCGGGGGCGCCGCCGCCACCGCGTACGCCTGCGAAGAGAGTGGGGCTGGGGCGGGGCGGGGCGGGGACCCCCGGGCGGACCCCGACCCATCCTGACCCCCGGGCCTGACCGGATCCGACCTCATCACGATCTGTTCGGACCAGATCCGATCCCACCCGACTCCTTTTGTCCTGATCCGTCCCGTTACATCCCGAGCTGTCCCGACCCGACCTATCCCGATACCTAACTGGTCCCATTCCCTCTCGACCAGACCCGTCCCGTCCCATCCCATCCCGACCCGCTCGGTACTGTTGTCTCCCGACACGTTTTGTCCCGATCCCGCCCGGTCCCGCCCGGCAGCACTCACGGGGGGCAGGCACAGCTCCACATCGTCGGGCCCCGCGTGGGCGATGGGCACCTTCTCGGAGCCCTCTGCCATGGCTACCGCGGGATGGAGAGCTGCCCCGGGCTCCGCCGCCGCCCCACTCCCGGCCCCGGCCCCGGCCCCAACAGGGGGCTGCACCGCCCCGGCCCGCCCCGCTCCCGGCCCCGACCGGCGGGGAGGGCAGGACCGCCCCCCTCCCGGGCACAATGAGCCCCTTGAGCTGCCCAGCAGCTGCCGGAGCTCCCGGGGGCTGTGACCTCCTGCCCCGGCCCCCTCCACCCCACCCACGGGTCTGGTGTCCAGCTCCCGAGAGGGACGTGCAGGGGTGTAAGGGACACAAACTCCCTGCGCGCCATGGCGGAGAGGAGGGATGCCCCACCAGAGAGATGGCCGTCATAAAAAAACTGCTTTTAAAATAGAACAACATGTTAACTGCTTTTTTACATTTGCCACAGGAATTCACAAGCGCTGGAGTTGACAAGCTGCTGTTCGGTATTGCTCTGCTAAACACCTCTCTGCCTGGCACAAAGCAACAGCCTCCTGTCTGGGCTAGGCACAGCCTGAGAAAGGGAACACTGAGCACAGGCCTGGTGCAGGCTCAGCGAGGGCAAAGGATTTGCCTTTGACTTGAGGAGGAAATGCTGTACAGTGTTTTTAAAAAATTTTCATTTAATAAGGTCATGGATACCTTGAGCCTTTACCTCTGAAGTGGATGCATCTCTCAGATTTCTTCTATTTCCTCTAATTTGACATGCTCAGGGTTTTTTTGTTTTTGTTTTTGTTTTTGTTTTTGTTTTTTTTTGATTGTTTTGTGTTTTGTTTTTTTGAACATCTTAAGTACAGTAGGATTATAGGAAATTTTGCTTGGAAGCAATGCTCATTTGCATCTGTTTACTCATCTGAATATTGTACATGGCAAGCTTTTAAAAGCTACAACTAGCTATGTGTTCTATTCATGTGTCTGTCCATGTCTGTGTTTCCTTCATGCCCCATATGGATGCCCTGCCTGTACATACATGCTCATGCATGTGTCTGTGTGTGCACTCCTTAATGCTGGAAAATAAACTGTGCTGGATCCCTTAGGGACTGATGGTGTCAAACACCAAGCACAGCATCCTTCACCAGGCTGGAAGCTGAGAAAAAAATATCAACAGCAAAAAGAGCATGAAGGGGGGATGTCTGAGTTGTGACCTGTCCTGCCCTGCCTTTCTTGCTCAGTGGCCCAGCTCCAGCTATCCAGACAGGCAACAGCACTGCACTGTGGTGGGGCTGTTAATCTGGGGAGAGCCTGCCACATGGGGCACCTTCTCACTCCAGAGCAGTGCCTACACTAACCAGATCTGCTGTAGCAATTTTTTTTTTCGAAGTACGCATCTCCATTTATATTTTCTCTTCCCCTTCCATCTGCATTTTCCTTGTCTGTCTTTTTTTGTTCAGTTGTTGCACACTATTGACATGTCCCCCCATTTTAAAATTTCTGGGATCTTAATAGCAGAGGCCAGCTGATGACCTTGTCCCACCATGGATCATCCCTCAAGAGGCAAGTTTGGCCCCCACAGTTAATTTCCTACACCTGCCTCTTCTCTGTGCCCCACTCCGTAACTGCAAAAATCTTACTTTTTTCATGTCTAAATCCCCTTAGCTGACTTGACCAGTAGTTCAAAACCCATCACCCAGCAATGCAAAGGCAGAGGAAGCTCAGAGCCTGCTGACTGCTTTGAGTCTGCGTGTTTGGGGACTGACTCTCAGAGACATACAGTCCCCATTTTCCTTCCCTTCAACCCAAATTTGTCCTTCCTGTCGATTACTGTCGTTAACGATCAGACCTTCAACCAAAATTTAACGGGCATAGTTTCTGCTGAAAATAAACACAATCACAGCTCATTAAATCAAAAGCAAAGCCTACTGTGCAACTTCCTAAACTAGGACATATTCCAGCCTGCTCTCAAATGACACACTGTGCTAGGTTGGGGCTAATAATAAGATTATGATCCTCTTCATTAGCAAGTATTTTGTTACACCAAAAATCTCGTGAATGGATATGTCTATCTTGGCAAAATGTGAGAATCCCAGCCTTTGATCTCAAACCTTCATTTAGCATCGCTGCTTTAAAAAGACAGATTTATTTTAAGGCCCCTGTGCTTGTCTCCAATGGGAAAATGTGCCAGGGAAGGAGCGCTTGCCTGGGAAGAGCTGTTGCTCACTGGGGTATCAACTTGTTTGAGCTGCTTCCCCTGAGACTGAGGTGGGGAAGCCGCTGCCCCTTCCATCCTGACACTCAGCTATCTGAGTGCCCAGTGGGTCCTTCTTTGGGAGGAGACTGGAAGGACAGAGGGAGGCCAAGCTGTTTTGGCAAGCAAAAGTGCAGCTAAGGGTGTGGTGGCGAGGAGGAGTGTCAGCAAAGACAATATTGGTGAAAGACTGAATAGAAGGAATTCAGTCATCTGTGCTGGATATTCACAGAGGGACTTTCACTCCAGGTGCTGTGTAATGAAGTGCAATATCCCTCCTGGGGCAAATAGGATGGGATCACAGAGGGCTCACCCTCACGCTACTGATGGGGCAGCAGTGGTCCTAGCAGGTTTTGGCACGGGCAAATTCCAGCAATTCCAAGCAATGTTGCCATTTGCAAGCTGATCCTCAGGGGTTGGTGCCAAACTGCCAGTCTTTGGACAGCTGGGGTGTGAGTTGGGTCCTGCTCACCTGGAGAGGTTGGGGTGGGAGAACTGATTCTTTGGGAGGGAGCTGTTCTGCCTTAACCCTGGGAGAGAAGCTGTGCAGCATCCCCTGCTCAATTCAAGGTACAAATATCTCAAGTAATCCTCCAAACATATTTTTCTCATGCAGGGAACAATCCTAGATTATTTTTTTCCCAACTCTGAACATCATTGCCTCTTCTTCTTTTGTTCCACAGACAGAGGAAGAGCAGCATGAAATTTCAGGCAGACAGAAGAGAGAAAAAATGTTCCTTGTACACGGTTCGCAGCTTACCACCTCTCATTAACCCCTATGCTCACACTTTGCCTTTTGTGTGGGCACAAAGCTGTTTTCCTTGGAGGGTGCAGGGAGCGCATCTTTTGCCATTTGATTGATTAGGTGACAAGAGAGAAAACAGAATTTTTTAGACAGATGCAAATCTGTGCAAACAGCTCAGCATTCAGCAGCTCCAGACTCTTGCTGCAGAGTGCAAAGACAAGTGCAACAGCCAGTGTTTGCAGGGCTTAGGATAAAAAAAACGTGACTTGCCTTTCACTGGCTGAACCCTTCATTTGCAATAAAGATGACGATGATACTAGTGTCTGAGCTCAGTCTCCTCTCCAAATAACATGTGTGTGCTCAGCTGGATTAAGCCAACTTCTGAGACTGGAAATCATAATAACAGTCTTTTACAGGACAGCCTTTCTGGTCGTCTAATACTATTATCCTCTGGGCTGAAAAGCATTCCAGAGCACTTGGAGTGCCACAGTGAATGTGAGGTTGTTTAGCTGATAGTACTGGCTTGTGTCGAGGAAGCACATTTTCTCATTACTTTTCAGTTTAAAGAAAAAGTTTAGAAGGAGAAATAGGAATATTAAAAATGAGAAGGATTTGGTCATGCTGTGTGCCTTTCTGTAAGTCTTTTGTGGTTCCTTATGCATTTCATCTTCGTTTCCTAAGTGTTCCAAATAGTTATTTGAACTCCACGATGGCCTGAACAAAAATTTGTGAGAGCTACTGAGACTGAGCATCTGATTCACTGCTCTGCTTTTCCATGGCTTTACAGAACCATAACATGGTGCCAATTCAGTTCCATATACTTCACGTCTTTTCAAAATAACCAAAGAACTTTTGGGGAAAAAAGTCCTATGGAAAAAGAAAATGTTGACTTAGTTATTGTGGTGGGTTGACCCTGGCTGGATACCAAGTGCCTACCAAAGCTCTATCACTCTCCACATCAGCTGGACAGGGGAGAGAAAATGTAACAAAAGGCTCTTGGGTTGAGATAAGGACAGGGCAAGATTAGTTGAATTTACTACCAATCAAATCAAAGTAGGACAATGGAAATTAAACGAAATCCTAAAAACATTTTTCCCCCACCCCACCCTTTTTTCCGGGCTCAACCTTACTCCTAATTTTCTCTCCCTTCTACCCAGCAGTGGCACAGGGGGACAGAGAATAGGGGCTGTGGTCAGTTCATCACATGTTGTCTCTGCCGCTGATTCCTCCTCAGAGGGAGGACTCCTCACACTTTGCCCTTGCTCCAGTGCGGGGTTCCTCCCACGGGAGACAGTCCTCCATGAACTTCCCCAGTGTGAGTCCTTCCCATGGCTGCAGTTCTACATGAACTGCTCCAGCGTGGGTCCCTTCTACTGGGTGCAGTCCTTCAGGAACAGACTGCTCTAGCGTGAGTTCCTCGTGGGGTCACAGATCCTACCAGCAAACCTGCTCCAGCTGGGCTCTGTCTTCATGGGGCCACAGGTCCTGCCAGGATCCTGCTCCAGCACAGGCTTCCCACATGGTCACAGCCTCCTTCTGGCATCCATCTGCTCCTGGAGCATGCCCTCCCACTCCTTCTTCACTGGCCGTGGTGTCTGCAGGGCTGTGTCTCTCACATATTCCAACTCCTGCCCCCATGTGCTGTTTTGCCAGGTTTTTCCTCCACTTTCTTAACTCTCTTACCCCAGGGGTGCTACCACTGTCCTTGGTGGGCTCAGCTAAGGCCAGCAGTAGGTCTGTCTTGGAGCTGTCTGGAGTTGGCTCTGTTGGACACTGGGGAAGCTTCTGACAGCTTCTCACAGAAGCCACCCCCACAGCTCCTCTGCTGCTAAACCCAAATACAGTTATTTAACCAGTGACAACCTAAGAATTTTGATAAAGTCTAAAGATTCTTGCTGGCACTGAGCCAAAGGATGAAAACCCATGTATGTATGTCATGGCTCTCATCTCTGTGGCATCCCTGGATGTTGTTGTGTCCCTGGGATGCTCTCTTTTCCACCTCTTCTCCCCCACTGACACAATCTTCCCTTTTTTGGCCAGCAGCTCGTGAAATTTTGAACACCAAACCCATTGTTTTTCCTGGTAGGCTGAGAAATTCTTCCCAGAAAGCCCTGCAATGCCCTGTGCTCTGATGTTACTCTAGGAGAAGACAGGCGTCCCTGTTTGCTCTGTTTGGGAGGCACCCCCAGCAGGACATCCCAGTGCAGCTGAGCTGGCCCCACTTGACAGCGTGGCCTTAAAGGTGCTTAGTGCAGGATGTCACTCACCCTGACTTCTTCCTCTTCTCTCCTGTGGTCGAGTGAGGACATATGGCCCATCACAGTTTGCTCTTCCTCACTCCAGGATGCTAAAGGCTGATTTGTCTTTCCCCAGGGCTGAATCCCATCTATCCATATGTCTTCATCTTATTCTTCTTAATTTAGCTAGTAGCTGTGCCTTCTGTTTTCCTTGAATTAAAGAAATAAAATAAAATAACTAGCTGTCATTACGTGCTTTCATTCCTACCTTTAACGATGTGGTCTCTTTTGTAGCTATTCTGTGTAAATTGCTCATAGGCTGCTTTCTTTCTTAACCTCCAACCACAGCTTTGTGCTTTGGAGGTAGTTATTATCTTAAACAACTTGGTAGCATCAATCTGTTTCTTTCCCAGAGGCTTCTTTACACTTTGATGAGAAATCTGCTAAGTTTCTTTTTGCTTTGTAGCAAAGGCTGAGCCTAGCTTTTTCTTTTTTTCCCCTCACCAAAAAGCACCCATGAATCAACTATATTTCTTTTTTCGATCTATGCGCTGTTCTTCTAATAACTTCATGACCTGACTTTAGAGAATATTTCCAACAAGATTGTCCCAGAGGCATCTGCAGTGCCAGAATGTTTTTTACAAATCCAATCTCTTGAACTGTATATTTTACTCACCCTTCTGACAACACTTTAAACATTTTTTTTTTTGCTTTCATCACCTTTATGAGACATTTGCAGGAGTTGATTGCAGCAGATTTAATCCTTATCCACCTATTCTCTGTATTTAGCCTCTTACATCAGCCATTTTTTTTAGCCAATCTATAATACTTCCTTTCCCAGGTTAGATATTTACTGGAAAAAAAAAAATTCTTCCAAAATACCCTCCCTCACACAAGATTTCAGAAACTAAATCTAGGAGAGTGAAAGAACCAATAAAAAAACATGAGAAATTTTTGTGTTGTGGAGCTTTTTGTCTTCACAACCCTTTTTCTTGGACTTGCTGTCCTCAGAAATGACCATGGAGACTATGACATGTGCATCAAGGTGTTCCAAGTTTTCTGTTTCCCACTGAGGGCTGTGATAGCTGCATTGCCTCTATGGCTTAGGTTGGAACACGGACGAGAAAATGGGTGAGTTCTTCTTGCTGGAAAATCCAGTAAACAGTGCTACAGCTCAACTGGAGCTGTGGATCACTTGGATAAATACTTCCCTGAGAGATAAAAGATAAGGTAGACAGTGACCAAGAACAATCATTGTTTCTGGGACATCCCTGTCCTCCCTTCATGGCTTTCCTTACAAAATCAAGCTGTATCAGCAACAACAATAATAATTTCGGCCTGGCTAGGGCTAAATCTCCTATCTCAAAGATGTGATTTGGTAAGCCTGAAGCAGCAGGGTCCTCCTGTGTGTCCAGTGTGGACTGCTGAGGGGAAGAAGTGCTTGAGAAAGAACATGAAAAAAGCTGGGGACCTTTCACCTTGGACAGCCTGGAAGCATGAGGGATGCAGGGAGGAGAGGCAACGTGTGACCCAGAGGCCTGATGCACTGGGAGGAGGGATTGTGAGCTCCTGGGAAGAGCTGACTGCTGTGGGGCTCACAGCTGCTGCTGTCCCCAGAACCCCCAACACAGCTCTGTTTCTCGTAATAATTTAAGCTCCACATGCTATAGCCCATCTGTTCTGGGCCATGCATGGCATGGGGAGAGCTGAGGAGGGAAAACACCACCACAGGAAAAGGGTCTGATTGTAGGAGGGGTGGCAGTGCCCTTTGTCCACAAGTTTGTGGGGTCCTGTGAGTTCAAGGGCAAGGCCCAACCCAACTGGCCGGGGGAACACGGGGAGGGACTGAGGATGAGCATGACCTTTCCCTGCTCCTCAGCAGCAAGACTTTCTCCTTGCTGACAGACTTCTGGTTGCTGCCTCAAGCTGCCGCCTGCTCTTGCACAGTGCATTAGGGACAACAAGGACTTGCCATCAAACACGTTTGGGCTGGTTTGGAGAAATAAGCAGAGTTAGCTTGCAGAGAGCGAGATAATTGTTCTGTAGCATTACACTAGGTGGACAGAACCTCCTCACAGCTGCCTTGACTTCCTGTCTTCGAAGGTCTCCATCACACATGGCCTTGGTGGCCCAGAGTAGATTCTCAATGTAGCTGATTTCCTGGCCTCTGCCCATGCAAAGCCAAACTTGTGGTTCTTACCACACATAACTCCCCCTTTCGGCAAGGAGGTGGCTGCTGCTGCCCCAGAGTGTCTCGTTGCCATAAGGGAAGTCTGCCCTTCCCATCTGGGACCAGAAGTGACTCTGTGGGAGAAATGTTCTCTGCGCAAGCTTGGCCTCATGAAAAGAGCTTTGTTCCCTCACTGTCTGTGCTTGTTGGCTCTGAAGAAACCTGGCCTCCAGCTGTGGCAATACAGCTTTAAAGGCAGAGGTGACTGGTATAGCATTTGCTCTGTGGTCGAGATGCAGCTGGCTTGTCCCTTGTGTGATGAATTAGGTAATGTGTGAAGAGGTCTGAGAAACGTGTAGAGCACTGAGCATTTCTCATGCCTTCTGAGTATAATGCATTTTAAAGATCAACTTGGGTTTGCCTGCAATGTGATTTGTTTAATTATTTAAAGCCTGTTAGCGTGTTTTCCTCAAGGGATGGAAAATCCTCAGCCCAAGGATCCTTACGGTAGAACAGAGATCTCCATTGTATGCTGGACGCCTGCGCTTACACTCAGCCACCCGCACCAATCCCATCACCTTGTACAGTGGAAACACTGTGCTAATACCTATCTTCCCAGCTCCAAAGGATGCTTCATCCCAGCCTCTTCTCCACACCTACAAGTCAGCAGTCACTAAAGGGCACTTCATAGGGCAGCTAGGGTTATAAGTGGTAACTAGCATGGAGAAGGATTTAAAAGACAATTATCAACCTCAGCCCTTTCCAAGCCTGTGCTTGGCTGGGCATGTCTGTGTGGTGCAAGGTGGGATGATGTTAAGATAGACAGAAAAGTAGATCTGGGATTCTTGTTGATGTCTGTGGAAGATCTCTCTAGTTCAGGAGTCTCATCTCCACATGGCTGCATAGTGCAGGACCGTATGAGGAGGTGCAGGAAAGGTGTGGGAGAAAACGGCCCTGCCTTGGGATGGGATTGACTGGATCCCAGGTGTTCTTGCTCTGTTTGAAAATAGTTTCTTGCTCGGTTTTATTAAGCCTACTGTGACAAACAGTGTGTGCAAAGCTGACTCCACACAACTGAAATCCCAAGGGATGGCGCCTCTCCCTTCTTCACTGCCCCTCACTATGAAGTGCCAGCTTGGCAGCTCTGGCTTCTCTATGCCACCCGAAAGTCTAACTAGCAACCTCCCCTTTAACAGAGAAAAAGCTCCTGATTGTTCTCGACTTTGAGAGAAATCTCTGCATTTCATGTGAGTAGAGATGTGTGTTTGTTGGGCAGGATCAGGTGGCTGAGGCAGGACCTCTCTTTAGCATCCCTCTCGTACCTAGAAGGTATTACATAGCAAAGAAGCTGTACCAAACACTGAACTCCTCCTTTCATCTCCTTCTGTTGTACTGAGCAATGAATGCTAACAGAGGTGCCATCCTGGCTGTGGGACAGTTTGGAAATGTTTTGGACTTGGTGTGAGAGAGCACTAGGGCTTTCCTGTCCTTGGCATGCCAATTTCTCCATGACGAGCACTCCTGGATAGGGGTAGAGATGTTGGCTGTCTTGCAGCTCAGAGATTTAGGGTATAATGGGGACCTTGCTTCTTCTAATTGACACTGCACATGCCACCCAAAGTTTTTCCGGCACTGCTCAGAGCTGCTGATGTATGTGGACACCGGAGCTGGCAGCATGTTGCCTTGTCTGTGTTGGAGTCTGCAGCACCATTTTTTTTACTGCAGCACAAATAGCAGGGACAGCTCTTTGATTTGCTCTGACATTATAATAGGGGACCCCAGAGACTGACATTGTTTACACTGGCAGGGCCTGATGTCCTCTTGGCATTTGAGCTGGGTCACCACAGATTCAAATCGTTGTTGATTTTTGTTCTTCATTTACCCATGAAACCTGGATTCAAGGCTCAACTGGGGCACGGTGGCTGGTTTCCAGGAGGTCTACCCTTCAGCCAGTGTTACCACTCAGTTGGCTGAGGTGCAAATAGGTCAAGAGTCCCGAGTGAAACATGACGAATTGGCGGCTCATTAAGGCCTGAACTCCAGACCTGTGTTCCCAGTCCTCTGCTTTAATCACTAGGCAAGACATGGGAGAGCCTCATGGGGCTGATGCTGATAAAAGAAGAGTCAACAGCTTTATTTTGCTGCTTTATTAGCAAAACGATGTAAAGCCAGCGTGCCTGAACCAGTAATCTCTGCATGCTTCCATCCAGAGCTTCCCAGCCGTTTAACTAGGAGTCTGAACAATAAAATACATTCAGTCCAAAATGGCTAAAGCAGAGGCAAAGCAGGAGGTAAGCTGTCTAATTGGAGAAGTTGCAGCGGGATTCTCACCCCAGGGGTCTGTCCCTTGGGATTAACAGTTTGCTGACATCTGGGTTGTGTGTCACTGCTGCCTTGCCCTGGGTCCCACCAGGGTTGATGGCAGGGAGCCAGAAAACAAAAAAATAAGTCCTCAAACTCTTACAACAGGGAAGATGAAGGTTTTTCTGCTGTCAACCTTGAATCCTGTGTTCAGCTTTGGGCACTTTGCTACAAGAAAGACATCGAGGTGCTGAAGCATGTCCAGAGAAAGGTCATGAATCTGGGGAAATGTCTGGAGTACAGTTCTAATGAGGGAGCTGGGATTGTTTCGTCTGCAGAAAATGAGGCTAGGGGGAAATATTATTTCTCTCCTCAACTGCTTGTAAGGAGGTTGCGGCGAGGTGGGTGATGATCTCCTTTCTCAAATAACAAGAAATAGGACAAGCGGAAATGGGTCCAAGTTGTGCCAGAGGAGGTTTAGATTAGATATTAGGAAAAATTTTTTCATGGAAAGGGTTGTCAAACATTGGAAAAGGCTGCCCAAGGAAGTGGGCAGCTTGGAGGTAATTAAAAGACATGTATATGTGGCACTTAGGGACATGGCAGTGGACTTGGCAGTGCTGGGTTAAGTGTTGGTATTGATGATCTTAAAGATCTTTTCAAAGATAAATGATTCTATGATTCTATTTCAGCTACTCACAATGGCACCTTCATGGCAAATGCTTGGGTGCCTCTTGCACACCACACTCTCTCCTGCTTTGGCAAAGTGGTCCCAGGTCCATCTCTACCCAGGCATTCACCTGTCTGTGGCATGCCAGGGTCTCAGGGTTGGACTCCTCCTTCTGTTTGCGTCCTTTCCCAGCTGCAGGTAATACTGAGCCCTTGTCCACTTCCAGGGACAGATTAATTTTCCCTAAATAAGGTGCATAAACTAGTTAAGAGAAAGAAGGAGAAGCTAGAAATTGGAGGAATCACCATTTAGAGACACTATTTCGTTCCTTCCTCCTGTGAATGAGACACTGCTGGTTATTAGTTCAGATGCAGATCTTTGACACATAGGCTGTGAACACCTCGGGAGGATCACCACCCCAGGTCATTGCTTCTCCACAGCAATGTGCAGAGTCTCACACAGGCTCAGAGCTTGCCATAAATCCAACTAAAGTACTCAGCCTGGTGTTTGAAATCCACCCACATCCTTGCTTTTTACAAACTCGGGGAGAAAATGGCAAATTAATCCTTTTTTTAAAAGGATGAGTCGGTTCCTTGTCATTTTCTGCATGGCTCAGGATATGATAGTTCCTGCTGCATAAATACAGATTGTTTCTTTTCACAACTTCCCTTTCATCAGACTGCTAGGAAGGCCTGGAGGTTGTTAAATAATGTGAAAGAAACTTGCTTCCCAATTAAGGTCAATCTCTTTTATCAGCGACTTTGCATATAAACTTCACTTTCATAAGGATTTCTATAAACTCCATGCCTGGCTCTGACAAACTGGGAGATGCCCAAATCTCTGAAGGAGCCAGAGAAGCCGCTGACTTCTTTCCCGGCTCTCAGCACAAAGCAGGGATCTGATCTGTCATGATGACTGAGAACATGTCACAACAATCTGTTTGCATTCTTCAGGAAAGAAAAACATCTTTCTCTCCCCAAGCTGTAAGCTAATTTGGAGATTTTGCAAGCTGACATGCAACCTGATTAAAATGACCTCAGGCCAACAATTCTTCTTAGGCAGCTCGACAATTAAAGTCTAGACCTATCTGTAGCTGAGGGATTTTTTTTCCCCCTTCAAATCCCTTTTAGGGAGGAGAGAGTTCTGTGTTTTTATTTTTAAATCTACATATTTGGAATTTTTCTTTTACACTTTGCTTCTACTGTAGCAGAATGTGCTAGGGGGACCTATATTTTTTCACATTTTGAGCAGATGAAACTTGTACACAGAAGCCCCAGTTTCTTGCCTGCTGGAAAAATATACTGAATTTCCAAGGAAATAATACATGAATAAACTCGAGGACTCTAAGAAATACCCAAGGCACTTTGTGGCCTACATAAATCTGCCCTCTGAGGTAAAAATGTTGTGCCCTCAATTTTCTGAAGTCAGTGGATATTTTTGTAATGACCATCACACTACTATTCAAGTGACTTTTTTGCTTTTCTCAATTAGTTAAGCAGTGGGATCAGTTTATTAATCTGCTGAGTTTGTGTGAGCACAGCGATTTGTCAAGCAGCAAGCAATGAAAAATAAATGGGCACCTTCTGGCAGGACGTTTTTCAGGCCATGAACAACCCCTAAATTTAATTCAGTGGTCTGGGAAGATTTGGTGATTTGTCCATGAATATTTTAATACCTATTTCTTTAAAAAAATCACTGGTCATTTGTCATTAGTCATTAGTCCAAGATAAATCCAGGGGAGATTTTTCTTCCCCTTTGCTGATTTGTCTCACCCTGGACCATCATCTGGTTTCTAGCTTGTCGACTGGCTAAACTGATTGAGAACTTCTGTTTTTCTAAAGCTCTTCTCAGAGTAATCAGATCCCCTAAAGGGCTTTATTTATGACTCAAATGATATACTTTTGAACTATGAACTAAATTGGAGTT
Organism: Empidonax traillii; assembly: GCF_003031625.1. Classification (NCBI taxonomy): domain Eukaryota; kingdom Metazoa; phylum Chordata; class Aves; order Passeriformes; family Tyrannidae; genus Empidonax; species Empidonax traillii. Next base: position 95,794 of record NW_020956939.1, read on the forward strand.
TTTTAGCATCACCAAAATACCCTGTACTGCTACCGTTATTTGGCACGGGTTTTGAGCTGGGGTGGGAGCTTTCCTGGGTGCAAGGGTGGGATGGTGTCAGAGGATGCCAGTGGCTTTACACTGGAGACCCACGGTGGGTCCTTGTGTGCCTATCCCAGCCCAGGTGGCTCACTGTCTGCTTGGGGGGTATGAACACATGGGCTTTTCTCACCTCATTGCACGACCCTGCCTTGGCTTTACTTCTCGCAAGACTTTTCTTCTCGGATCACTTCGAGAGAATTTGCCTGCTGGCCCATTTCTTTCTGTAGACACTGCTCCAGCTCAGAGGTGGAAATTTCCCCTGAGCGGGTGAAGGAGATGTCTCCTTGGGGCACAAACCCTAGGGAAGTCAGATGGAGGCTGGCTCCCTGCACCCAGACAGGCTGAGCAATCCCTCCTGCTCGCTCACATGACCCTGGAGAGCCCCTGTTCTGCCCTGTCATGGGCTGCTCTCCCTGCTTCTCACAGGGCCTCATGTCCCAGTCCCGGTCCTATGTGGGAGTTGATGGATCCACTCAGCTGGCATCTGTTTGGGGAATAACGCTGCCTTTGGTGAATTTACACCAAGGGGAGAAGGGCACCTTCCCTGTCCTGGATTGCTCCCAGGACCCTGGCCATTGAGGAACCAGACCATAAGCTTTTTAGAAATCATGGAGTAAAAGAATGGTTTGTGTCCTTCAAAAGGACCTTTAAAGATCATCTAGTTCCTAAGCCCTTGCCATGGGCAAGATCACCTTCCACTAGACCAGGTTGCTCAGACTTCCATTCAACCTGTCTTGAACACTTCCAGGCATGGGACATCTACCACCTCTTTGGGCTCTGTTCCAGAGCCTCACCACCCTCATTTTTTCCTAATATATAATCTGAATCCATCCTCTTTCAGTGTAAAGCCATTTCCCCTTGTCTTGACACTGCACATCCTTGTCAAAAGCCCCGCTCCATCTCTCCGTTGTAGTGCCTTTAGGTATTGGAAGTCGCTATAAGGTCTCCCCGGACCCTTCTCTTCCCCAGGCTGGAGCACCCAATCTCTCTCAGCCTGTCCCCACAGCAGAGGTGCTCCAGCCCTCTACCAGCAGCTGAACCCCGTTGCAGTGGGTGTAACGCAGCTGCCGATTTCACGGCTGAGCCCACACCGGGCTGGAAACCCAATGACAATAAAAAGCTCCGTCAACCAGTGAGCCCTTCAGTCTTACCAGACACCATGATTTTAGAGCAACCCACTCCCTCTGGGCTTTCCCTGTGGAGGATGCCGGAGTCTGCCGGCCCCGCAGTTCCCGCAGATTCCCGCCCCTCTGCGGGGCCGGGCCGGGCCCGCACCGCCCCCGTGCGGCGGCACCGCTGGAGCCGCCGGCAGCGCCCCGGGAGCGCCGAGTCTCCTGGGACTCGCCCCCGGCTCGGGCACCACATCCACCACCTTCCCCGCCGGGACACGTAGGAGGGTTGCTTTAAAAGACAGCAAACCCTGACTGGAAGGTTCTGTTCAGAGAGACAGCTCTCCCCGGGCACACGGCGGGGCGGTGATGGGGGTGGCTGCGGGGTCGGGGTAAAGGCGCTCGGGTACCAGACGCGCTCGGGACGGTGAGTGCGCCTGGATGGGTTCTTGTGTGAGCTGCTGATGGCAGCGCGGGTGCCCGGGCTCAGCTCCGCCAGGGCTGGCACCCGCTGCAGGCTCCGGTGCTGCTGCGGCCGGAGCAGGTTCCTCTGCTATCTCATCCATCATCATCGCTTCCAGCCCCGTTCTGTTCACGCCTTACACTTCTGATTGTCTTGGATTAAACATTACCAGAGGAAATGATACTAATAGCCTTTCACAGCGAAGAAATCAACTTCTAAGGCATTTGTTATGGAAAGGATTATAATAAATTAAATGCTTAAACTAGCACTGTGCAAGCATTTTTGTCTTGGATCAAAATGTTTGCACTGGCTGTTTAAACATTTAATTTATTATAATGAGAAATATCATTGTAAAAATAAGCATGTTAATTAAACCTGAGTTTTGCAAATGTGAGTCATCCCATGTGGACACAGTATAATGAATATAGACAGGTAGAGTCTGCATGCCCTTTTTTTTCTCATTAAGAAAATTAACATTTACATCTTTAAACCCTGCAGCTATTAGTTATTTTTAATGAAATGTGTTGCCATTTCAAAGTTAAGCTCCTATATGATGCAATCAGATATTGCTAGGTCAGGGAAGAACTTTGCTAATTAAGTTGCAGAGAAGTTCTTTGCCACAGATAATTGATTAAAGTTGTTATATGGATAATCAATTTATGCAGTTAAATAAATAAAAATAAATAACTGCTAAGGAAACCCAGGTCGTGCCAGGGTGGTAAAACAAAGCAGTACCCCAATCATCCTGGGGCCCAAAGGAGCCATGAATTTGGAAGTGACAGACTGAACCTCTTTGTTACCATCTGACATGGGACCAAGGGATCATGGGGATCTTTACAAAGGCGATTTGGACAGTGATGGCTTACTGCTGGTGTGGGTGAGAGAGGACGGAGGCAAGGGTCTCTTTCAAGTGAAGTGACTGGAAGAAATTTTTTCTGCCTTTTCATGCCACTGGTCTCTGGTGCATCCATCTGGTCTTGTCCTGGACTCATTTTATGTGCCAGGTTGTACGCTGATATGTAAACATAAAGCACTTGGATTTACTCCCAACTCTCTCACAGGGGTGTTTTGTGGCCTTGAACATTTTCCTTTACCTCTTAGTTCATAAAATGTTCTGACCTATGGGCTTGCAAAGGGTAGAGGTAGTGTTACTCTCTTCTAATTAGCATTCTGCCAAACTGTGTGTTCAGGGGTATCTCAGGCCTCTCGTACATTACTCCAACAGGCAAAGGTCACAGCAGGCTGCCAGCCCTGGCTGAATCCCATTACTGAAGTGATCTAGCCCCCAAGGGAGGGAGGAGGAACGTCTTTGGTACAGAAGGGAAATTAAACCCTGGGGAGAGTGGAAACATCACTGAATTATTATCTAGGAGCCGCAGCAAAGAGGGAGGGATGGGATACCCCCAGTTAGGGGCCACATGCCAAATGCACTGTATACTGTTGTCCCACATGGAGGGATTCAGGGGGTAGTATATTTGTAGGAAAAAACAATCTTAAGATCTTGATTTGCACAGGTGCCTCTTCGTGCTCTTTTCTAACCAGTTGTCCACTGAACTTGCTCTTACTGTCTGCTGTAGGACTTTTGGAAGGTCAAGATTCTTGAATTTCTTCCAGATCCAGTGGATATGGTTTGCATTTTTGCATGGAAAAAGAGGATGAATCAAGCTGAGGATCCTCTGTACATAATGAAATTGCTCATTTTACTGGGGCTCATTCTCTCAGACCCTCGTGTGTTTGCAGCCTCTAGATAGCTTAGTCCCACATCATGTGGGTCCCTCTCTCCTGTCTTCCCAAACTATCTGCTCTTTTTGTCTTCTCACTGTGAGTGGGAGGAGAAGAGTTTTCCAGGTAAAGGGGGGAAGTCATTGCCCTTTCTTCTTCCCTTTGTGTCTCTCTGTCGCTCTGATGGAGCTTTACAGAGCTCTCTACCATCATGACCTCTGCTGACCTCCTGCAAACCCCCTCTGCTTTGCAGGAGCAAACTCAAGTTATCCCTAAGCCGTTTTGCTTTACCCATAAGCAGTATTTCTACACAGAGCATGAGCCTGTGGGAAAAAGAGGGAACTTGTCTGCAAGGCCCTTTGGGCTGGTTCTTGTTCAGTGAGTTGCCCCATCCTAAGGGGATGGAAAACATAGCTGGGGTTACAGTGATCAGCCACAGAGCAGCCAGTCCAGGCAGGGCCAGGACTCATCACCCTGGCAGAAGGCTAAAGCCAGCAGTCAGGTGAGGGAAGAATCCTGGGAGCTGGACTGCAAAGATGGGCAGGGGCTGCTTTGCAGACACCTGCAGGGACCAATGTAATTCCTTGCACCTAGCTTGGGCCATCCACCCCAAGACCCTGGGTAGCTGCAGAGGTGCCCATCTATCTGTGGTGGTAGCACTATGTGTCCACTTTAGATCCAGAATAAAGCTCAGAGGTGGCTTTACCACGGTGGGAACTGAGACCTCTTGCAGCCACATGTGTGTTCCCACTAGGACAAATGCCCAAATCCCATGGCAACCAAGTAACCCAGAGGGCAAGTGTGATCTTACTGCTGAGACCAAATAACTTGATTTAAGAAGCACCTGTAAATTTTTAATCAATTGTTTCATGGGTGGGGGTAGCTGGAACGAAGATGATGTGTTGGGGTCTGAAGTAGTCACCTGGGAGGGGAGAATGGGTAGGAGGCAGCCTCCACCTCTGGCCTCCAGCACATTCATCCTACATTTTTTAAGGCAATGGTGCACAACAGAAACCTGCCTTCAAATCCAAAAGACCGAGTTGCCACAAATATGTCTGTGTTCTTAAACAGCATTTGACTACAGCACCACACAGGATTGCTTCCCCATCTCACATGTGGGGCTGGTAGGTCTTCCTTACTCAAAACTACCAGCAGGGCACAGCAGCTGGCTGTCCACTGCAGCAGGAGCTGACAGGCAAGTGGGATTTGCCTGCTGCAGGCTTCCATGCGTGCTCATGCCTGTGACCCCGAGGATTCTAATGCCCACTCAAAAATGATTAATAATTATCAACTGAATGAACTTACTGGCTTCTCACATCAAGGCTAAGCCACTGCTTTTCTCAACTTGGTGGCCATCTGCTTCCCTTCCACCCTTCCTTTGCACCCTGGAGAGTGGTGGGGATCCTACTGCCATGGGTATCATGGACATGAGTGCGAAAACAGCTTTGTGTGACTATCAGGTGGGTTCTGTACCACTGCTTAAGGAGTAAGAAACCCAACTCCAGGGAGATTCTCTGAGGTATCTGCTTAAATAAAGAAGGCTTAGTGTATATGATGGGAAGTAACACTTAACTTCTCTTCAGTTACTAGTCCACATTCGTCAGCCTACATTTGTGCTTAGGTGATGTTTGAAGAGTCAGTGGGCATTATCACTAGTGATGCCAGGCATTCAAATTATCCAAAAGGCACTATGTTTCTCCTTGACCAACCTTGAAATCGATTAGAAACCTCCAGAGGTTTTACATTGCAAATAGGCTGATATACTTGTTGGCTGCAGCCCAAAAATACAGTTCTTCCTTCTTCCCAGGCCCTGGGGCCCTCCTCCCTCTCTGCTCCCTCCCTGACAGTGTCTAATACTTGCTTGACATCTGAATGAGCTAAATGTGCAGAAATCTACTTGATTTTGGTACTTTTGTACATCTGTCCATGGGCAGATGACTTTCCTGGGTTCTGGTATCAAAGGAGCCAGGGGAAATTTAAGCTGGAGATGGAGAGAAGGGTGGACCATCCCCTCTGGTGACAGCACACCCACCTGAATTTCTATTCACACACCACAATGTGTGTGCCTATGTGTAAGGCAGTTGCTTAGTCTGCTGTCATATACAGTGGTGAGGAAGTCAATGCAGTTATGGGAGACTAGAGAGCAATTTTGCTAAGTGAATGCAGGCACCTACTGTGAGATGAGTCAGACAGCCCCTCTAGACCTCCCTGATCAGCCCTCCTTGTCTGCCACAGGAATGTGGATGCCTGCTGTTCATGTAGACTCTTATGCATTGAATACAAAAGTCATATCTGTCTGAATCTTCAGCTAAATCCCACTCCGGAGTCTCTCTGCCTTCAGGGTCTCATCCAGGCAGCATTTTCTGAGCATCTCTGTGACATGCTGAGATCACAGGATTAAGCCCTCACCCCAGAGTCCACAACCGTATCCACTTACAACTGTGAGTGCTGCCACCCTGTTTTAAGAGGAGGAATCCTGGATCTAGAGCATGCACTGCAGAGGCCAAAATCAGGCACCTCACACTGGTGTTCAACTGCATCACACATCTGTAAACATAAAGCATCCTTGAAGGCACTCAAGAGGCATAGGAGAGAAGAGCAGGTCAATGGCACTTTGATTATTTTTTGGCTGAAGCACAACAGAAGGCAACTCTAGGATCTTGTCTCCTTAGCGTGTGTGGTGGGTTAACCTTGGTCAGCAGTCAGACACCCTCCCAACTTCTCACTCACTCTCTGTCTTCAACAGAACAGGGGTAGAAAATCAGATGAAAAAAGCTGATGGGTCAAGATAGATACAGAGAGATCACTTACCAGTTACTGTTACAGGTGAAAGAGACTTGATTTTGGGAAAGTTCATTTAATTTATTGAGAGTTAAAACAGATTTGGAGGTCTACCCAAGGTCCCCAAGGTGTCAGATGCATGCCCACACTCCCAAAATAATTCTGTGGCACTCAGGAGACATATTGCAGCTACTCTTAATGTCTTTGCAGGTGCACTTGGAAAAGATTCTATGGGAATTACCCACTAGTACCTTTGTGTTGTTTTAGTCTCCTCCCATCACAGAGTAACAAAATCACAGAATTGTTAGGGCTGGAAGGGACCTCTGCAGGTCATCTATTCCAACCCCCCTGCCAAGGCAGGGTCACCGAGAACAGATTACACAGGAATGGATCCAGGTGTGTTTTGAATGTCTCCAGAGAGGGAGACTCCATGATCTCCTTGGACAGCCTGTTCCAGTGCTCTGGTGCTCTCAGCATAAAGAAGTTCTTCCTCATGTTGAGGTGGAACTTCTTGTGCTTTAGTTTATGGCCATTGCTCCTTGTCCTCTCACTTGGCACCACTGAAAGAGTCTGGCACCTGGCTTAGAGATATTTATGTTAATGAGATCCCCTCTCAGTCGTCTCTAGACTAAACAAGCCCAACTCCCACAGTCTCTCCTCATAAGAGCCAGGCTCCAGTCCCTCAATCATCTTTGTGGCCCTTCACTGGACCCTCTCCAGTAGCGCCTTGTCTTTCTTGTACTGAGGAGCCCAGAACTGAACACAATGACTGGACATCACTCCAAGATGCCAAAGAAATTGGACACTGGTACCTGATTGTAAGTCTGCTCGTCTCTACCAGCCTGGCTTGATACTAGGTATCTTCATTTAACCTACTTTGGTTACAGCTCCCTTGTTTTGTCATGCTGTCAGTGTGCTCACATTGCTAACAGCAAACTACTTGGCAGTTTTTGGAAGCACGTGGGGTAAGATGTGTTTCACTAGATGTTGGATGCTCACAGTGTGAACATCTGCTGCCACTGCAGGCTGCATGCAGGAAGAGATAGGGAACTTCTCAGTGCTAGTCACCACAACTGTTTGAGTTGGCTCATTCAGGAGGAGATGATTCGTGTCCTAGAAGTGCCTATTTCTCCCCACTGACTGTGAAGGGAGTTGAAGGTGCTTGGCTCCATCATAGGTGACTACCAGAGACTTCTGCAGGAGCGGGCTTAAGCTCAGTGTTAGTGCTTTTGTGACCTCCAGGTGCTGTAGCTGGTTTGTGCCAAGGAATTGACGCTGGTTCAGCGAAGGAGTGCTGTCTCCAATCCCGCGTCCCTGCACCCCCTCCTTACCTCTGCTCTCTGAGCCAGGGAAAGGCAGATAGGAGAAGGTAGCTCTTCACGACCAAGAGGTTGTGTGGTTACACAGTCCCATCCATCTCACATGACACAGGGCTGATGCCACACCATGCTTGGCAAATATATAGAGTTTAACTGGTGGCCCTGCTGCAATAATTTCTGAAGTATGTTAGAAAAATCTCAATTATGTTAATCAAAAACCGAAAGAAAAAAACTAGGACATACACAGTGAAATAGCATCAATGCAGCAAATGTTTGATCCAAGGGGCCCTGCCCAGGAGCTAAGCCTTGGGCTCCCCTTTCTGCTCAGCTGCACTTTGGATGTGTGCTCTTAGCTTGGGGATTTCTGTCACCTAATTTTAGGCATCTAAAAGTTGAAGGAGTCTGGGCTACTGTCCCTTGCCCGTACGAGAAAACAGGATATCAGGAGCTTCAGTGATGCACCTGAAATGTCCCTATTGCCTAGCCAAGCCAAGATGGTAGCTCTCTGTATCTTCCCACTAACCAGAAAAAAAACCAACGGGCTCAGATTTAAATGCTGCAAGGCTGATTCCCACATTTTACTGGCAGCATGTAGGACTCCAGAACAGACAGACCAAAACACCCAATAAGACCATAACTGCTTTCTGCTGAAAGCTATTTTGGGAATGGGAACAGGTGGCTTTATTTTTCTACCATTTCCAGACAGCTTTGCATTGGAGTGGCCCAAAGTCCTGGTTAGGCAGCGAGGAGCATCACTCCCAGAAGCACACAAGGTCTGTTGCCATCAACAGCATGAACCTGGGAATTTGACAGAAAGTGATGAACCATCCTTCTGTTGTGACTACCTCTTGCTCGCCTTCCCCAGGAAAGCCTAGGGACCTGCTATGGAGGTGTTGGTGTATGTAACCCAGGCTTTTGAGCTACATGAGGGAGAACCAGCTTATCAGACTGCTCTGCTTTTTTTTTTTTTTTTTTTTTTTTTTTTTTTTTTTTTTTTTTTTTTTTTTTTTTTTTTTTTTTTTTTTTTTTTTTTTTTTTTTTTTTTTTTTTTTATACTGAGAGGCTTTCCTTCTTTGAGTTCAGAGTTATGACTAATTACTTCCCATGCAGGCATGCTGCTCTGCATCACTGACAATTAGCCAGCAGGGAGGCTACCAGCTTTCCTTCACATCAGCCACCCTTCAGCCACAACTTCAGCTCTAAATTTAACTAATAACACACTCTCAGTTCACTAGATGTATCATGATTTTTACTAACAGGTTTTAGATGATCTACAGAAATGCTCACCTGTTTTCCTGACCATAAAAGTGTATAACAGATGTTGCTTCCCGGTTGAGTATTGCATCAGACTGATTTCAATTCCCTTCAAGTACATCCTCTGAAGCTCTCTGCCCACTACAAATCTTCATGCAACGGCTTTTATGAAGCTCTGGTTGAAACTCAGACACTGTGTGCATAAAAACTTGGTCAGGTTCTGCCACTCTTGTTACACGGGCTTGAGAAAGCTGGAAGCTGGGGAAGAAAGGGATTTGCTGTTGGGTAAGGGATATACAGGTAAGATAATGTTTTCTGCTTACATTTTGAGGCACAAAGACTAATACAGCCTTGTTTATGTCTAAAAAGGCTTCATATTTTCTTGGTGAGTCATATTCTATATATATGGACCATGCTAATTAGATTTATAGTTAAAGAATTCACGATAGACCCCAAAAGCTTTGTCATGTACAAATTTTTGGATTATTGATTTGTATAAAATGTGAAATTACATACTCCATGTAAGAAGAATTCTCCCTTTTGGAAAAATTCAATCTAATATTAAAACTCCAATAGAAGTGTTAACTCTGGTATAAGCATTTTTTTGAACAGAGGAAGAAATACTCATGCATCAGTTTGTTTCATTAAATGCTATCCTATACCTGATTCCAGCAGAAGGATTTACTGTCTGCTTTTAGCTTGAAATCCCAATAGGAGGGAATTTCAGAGCCCTGTATCATTTTGTTTTCAGGACTGTCATTTCAGGGAGGAGCAAAATATGTATCATAGGAAATCTCTACATAATCAACACTTTAAATTTCTGTTTAATGCACCTTCCTCTTGAGGTGTAACTATGTGTACACAAAGGCGAGCTACTGTCCTTTGGTAAGGCTGCCTTAACAAGGGATAAACATATAAGCACATACCTGTGCAGGCTGAATTAACATCTCAGCAGAACAGAAAGCAAAGTGCATGGGTGGCTGCTGATGCAGAGATATTCACGCAGCATGGATGCTTCTGTTGATGAGTGGAGCGTTATTTGCTTCACTAAAATTACACCGCTTCCTACCAGTGAAGGATTAAACTGGAAGAGCTCAGACCAGGCAGTGAAAAGCAAGGGCCAGCTCTGTCACACAACCCTCCCTCCCACTCAGCATTAAAATCTCTAGAGCTAAACCTCCAGTGAGGTATTGCCAGAGATGAAGGAGGGATCGGCAAGACTAAAAGTAGCATCATTCATGCTCTTTCCCACGTTGTGCATTTCCCTGCACAAAACAGTTTTGTTGACCTGTAGAGACCTCTATGCTCTGAAGTATGAAATCCATGAACAGTTCTCTCTGACACATCACAAAACCTTTATTAGTGTTTATCAGTGATACAGATTACAGAAACCAAAGGCAATTAAATAACATTTAAGCTGACCACAGACTCAAGAAATACAAGTCACATTTGGCAAGGCAAACTTCTCAGTACACTGGGTTGCTCAGGTTATTATTACACCATGAAAGAGGAATTTCCCTTACAAGGTTCTACATATTCAGGATATTATTGTTAATTATTACTATTGTGTCTTTCAGACAGTTCCTTTGGCAAGAATTCCCATTTTTAAGTATTTATTATATAAAAATATAACCAATTTTCATTATATACAAACATTACATTACACAATGTACAGGTTAAAAACACTACAAAAAATGGCAGGCCATGGGTGAACCGAAAGCAAAAAAAAACCAAAAACCCCAATGTAGAAAACATGAAAAGAAATTTAAATACTGCACATTTCATAAAAATTACATTAACTACAAACAACTTTCTGTTTGCAAATATCAAACAGTACTGATGTGATTGGAAATCTTTCCCAAACAACTTCATTTTTAAGGCACATCTTGCATATTTACACATACAACACCGGATCTGGTCAATAACTTAAAGGCTCTCGGGAGTGACTTAGTTGTGTGCGCACAGGGGTGGGCGTACTTGAGGGGGAGCATGTTGGGCTACGCTTTCTCAGTTGTGTCAGTCTGGGGGCCCAGGTATCTAGTTGAGGGGGCTGGGAACAGGGGTACCCCAATCTCCTGAAGGTCAGGGAGCCGTGCAGGGCGTGGTGGAGAGAGGAGAGTGATCGTCCGGTCAAAGTCCCTGTGCAGCACCTTCTCGTAGACACTCTGAAGCCCTACTGTTTTGGGCAGCTGGGCTTGATAAAAGTTGTCCCTGCGAAGGGGGTCCCTGGGCAAGGACGTGCTCTTGCAGAAGGTGGAGAGGGGTGCCGAAGGATGTGGAGAGGGGTGAGGGTTGGCTCGGCCACAGGAGGGGCTCCAGCAGCGGTCTGAGTGGCCCAGGATCTTGCACTCAGCCGTGCATGCCCACAGACCTAAAGAGAGAGAGAGAGAGAGAGAGAGGAGGAGAAACCCGTTGTTACTGCAGGAATAAATCCACATAATTCATAATCCTCAGAGCTATCAGTCACAGGATGATTGAATGCACTGATGGTAGGAGTGGGCAGGTAATGCTCTACCACACAACAAAAAAACCCCCGTGCTTGGGAAGGTTGTGTCGTTTTGCTAGGGACACTCCTCACAATTCTAACTTAAAGGGAAGCTTTTTGGGGAAGAAAAACACCCAATCCTACAGCACTTCCAGCATATGGTAATTTGTGCTGGGCTCTCTGTGCAGAGAGGAACCAAGATCTAACAGCCTGCTGCAAAGAGATAGGTGGTTTGAGCCAGGCAATGTCAGGTTTCCCCTTCCAGCTGCCCTGCTTGATCACTGCACCCCAGGGATGGGTCCCTCCATCCACCTTCCCATCCACCCATCTGTCTGTCTGAGGGTCCAGTGGGGAGCAGGGGCTGAGCCCTTACCGTTCTGCATGTGTGTGATGAGATCTTTCTTCAGGGCATCTCCGCTGATATCTGAGTCACTGTCATTAAAATCACTGTCACCTTTGCCGCTGTCTTTGCCACTGAACTTCTCTGCCTCCCGGCCAGAGATAGTGTTGAAGGAGTGTCCTTTCCAAATGGCCACGGGGGGAGCAGGCTCCTTGTTGTAGCTTGGAGTGGCAGCAAAACCCTGCTGTTGGGGAGGGAAATTAAAGGAGAGGGGAAAGTGGTGAAGGTTAAATCAACATCAACTGCACCTCTGCAATTCACAACCTCCAAGACACCCCCACCCTCTGCCACACTTCCCTGCAGTGGGTCCTTACCTCCCCACTTTGTCCTCTCAGCTTCTTCTGACCCTCGTAGAGGCAAGTGCTGTCACTGCCACTCTCAGTGGTGGAGATCTCTTCAGCAGCAGGAGAAGGATCGGGGCTGGTGAAAGAGGTTTTGCTGGGAAAGGTTCGTACCTCAAACATATTCCCCCTCTGGCTGCCCTCCTCCTGATGGCCCTTCTCCAGGTGGGAGATGTCTATTTGGTCCTTCAAGGCAACATTGTTTTTGATGTCGTTCCCCTTCTTGCGTCTGTTGCAGGTGGTGGCAATTGTGATTATAGCCACCAGGAGGAGGGTGCAGCTGCCTGCCAGGATGATGATCACAATCAGAGGGATGTCCCACTGCAAAGCCTTTCCTTCCCAGGAGCTGGGCTTGGCTAAGTCCTGTATACTGGATGGAGCAGTGGCAGTCACCAGGAAGTTTACTGTGGCAGTTGTGGCCAGAGGTGGTCTGCCATTGTCTGTCACAGTGAGGATGACCTTGAACAGCTGTCCCAGCTCTTCAGAGAGGTCACCCCGCAGCACAATGTCCCCAGTACTTGGGTTGATGGTGAAAAGGTCCCGCTCTGACTCTTCCAGGAAGGCAAAGGTGAGCTCAGCATTGGCCCCATCATCTGCATCTCGAGCTTTGATCTGGGCCACTAGGGAGTCACGGGAGGTCTTGCTGGACACACCAATTTCCACTGTCCCATTAGTGAGCACCGGGTGGATGATGACAGGAGGGTTGTCATTCTGGTCCACCATCCTCACTTTGACAAGGGTGCTGCTGGAGAGCTGTGGGGATCCACCGTCAGTGGCCTGGATCCTCAGGTCCAACTGCTTGAGGATCTCATAGTTGAATGTCCTGAGGGCATAGATGGCCCCAGTGGCAGGGTCCACCGAGACGTAGGTGGAGATTGGAGCCCCCATGACCTGTGTCTCCAGGAGCCGGTAGGTGACCTTACCGTTGTGGCCAAGATCAGGGTCACGAGCCACTACCGTAGTGATGTAGGCACCTGGGGGGTTGTTCTCTGGTACGGCCACCTCGTAGAGGGGCTTGGCAAAGAGCGGTGCATTGTCATTCTCGTCGCTCACCCGCACTGTGTACTGGCGGACAGTCTTGAAGGGTGGTGAGCCCAGGTCCTCGGCCACCACAGTGAGGTTGTATTCAGGGATGCGCTCGCGGTCCAGTGCCGCCGTGGTGACGATCATGTAGCTGTCCTCATAGGCGCGCTGCAGGGCGAAGTGGTCGTGGCCGCGTAGGCTGCAGCGCACCTGCCCATTGGCACCCGAGTCGCGGTCTGAGGCACTGACGAGGGCCACGAAGCTCTCACTGGCTGCCGCCTCGCTGACGTAGGCCACACCAGCGGCGCTGGCAGTGCCACGGAGGGCGCTGATGCTGATGCGCGGTGCGTTGTCATTGACGTCGGTGAGGCGGACGACGACGGTGCAGGTGGCAGCGCGGGGGCTCGCACCACGGTCCTGGGCACGCACGTCCAGCTCATAGGTGCGGGTGCGCTCATAGTCCACGGCGGCCTCCAGTGTGAGGCGGCCGGAGCGTGGGTCAAGGCGGAAGAGCCGCCGTGCCTCGGGGGGCACCTGGCTGCTGAAGGCATAGACCACCTCACCATTGGGGCCCTCGTCAGGGTCGGCAGCATCCAGATCGAGCAGCAGGGAGCCCGGTGGTGCATCCTCGGGCAGCTCCACTGTGACTGAGCTCTGGGCAAAGGTTGGACTGTTGTCATTGGCGTCGAGGACACGGACGTGCACGGTGGCTGTGCCCGAGCGCGCTGGACTGCCACCATCCTTGGCCACCAGCTCCAGGGTGTAGGAGGGCTGGCGCTCACGGTCCAGCTCCTGGAGCAGCACCAGGTCTGCACAGCGTGCCCCATCTGCCCGTGTCTGTGCCTCCACACCGAAGTGGCTGTTGAGGGAGACCTGGAAGCTCTGTATGGAGTTGGAGCCTACGTCCTCATCTACAGCCACCTCCAGTGGGAGGCGAGTGCCAGGTGCGGCACTCTCCGACACCTCCAGCGCCATCTGGGCGTGGGGGAAGCGTGGTGAGTTGTCATTGATGTCACGCACCTCCAGCTCCACGTGCACCAGGCGGTAGCGCTCCCGCCAGCAGCTCACCACGTCGAAGGCCAGGACACACTGGGGTGCCTGCCCGCACAGCCGCTCCCGGTCCAGCCCTGCTTCACCGATGCTCAGCTGCCCGTCCTCCTCCCGCACCCGCACCAGCGAACTGTTGCTGAACTGCCTCATCATGCGAAAGCTCATCTCCCCCGGCGCCTTCACGGGCATCTCGTCGGCCAGCGTACCGATCACCGTGCCCGGCGCGCCCTCCTCGTCGGTGCGGTACCTCACCGTCTTGCAGCGGGACAAGGCGAGCAGGCAGGCGGCGGCCAGCAGCCGCAGGGGGCTCATGGCAGCGGCGCGGGGCTCAGCCCGACGGCGCGGTGCGGACGGCGCTGTGCGATACCGGGGGTGCTGTGCGGTACTGTGGGTGCCGTGGGTGCTGAGCGGTACCGGGGGACGCTCCAAACTACCGAGGTGGCTGCGCCGCCGTCTGCGCCCCCCGCGCCGCCGCGCGGCCTTTCATAGACGGCGCTATGCAAATGAGCGAGCGGCGGAGCCAATGGGAGGCGGCGGCGCGCGGGCGGCCCCCGGCGGTGCCCGGGCCGGGCGGGAGCGGGCGCGGGGCGCGCGCCTTTGTTTTCCTTAAGTCTCCGCGGTCTGAGGGGCTTCCCTGTCTCTTTCTTTTTTTCCTTTCTTTTTTTTTTTTTTTTCCCTTCTCCCCCCCTAACCCCCCTGCTCCCGATTTCATTTATTCCTCTTTTTCCCTGTATTTATTTCTTCTTTCCACCCCCCCACCTCCACCTTCCATTCTTCCCCCCTCCCGGTCTCCGCGCTCCCTCCGGATGCGCGGCGGCGGCGCTGGCGCGGGGAGCACGGCGTACAGGGCGCGGTGGGGTTTGTCAGTCCTGCCACAGGTCGGGAAGGTGTCGGGGCGCGCCACGTCATGCCGTGTCGCGGCATGTCGCGCCGTGTCGTGGCATGTCGCGGCGTGCCCGGCGGGCGCGGGCAGGGGTGCGAGGCGGGCGCGCATTAGCGGGGTGCGGGGGGTGGCGGTGGCCGCATTCAGCTGCGCGCCCAGAGTGGCGTGTCACTCGCGTGAGAGCCTGTGATCAGTGCCGTAAGTCGCCTTTCAGGAGGTGTCCCCGCATGCTTTAGTATGCATGTCACCGCCCGGGTTTCTTAAGCCTGGGGCACTAGCAGGCGAGGAGGAAAAAAAGGAAAAAAAAAAAGTTCCAAATGGGATTTAGCATAAGCTTGAGGAGATTTGGAAAGGTTTCAAAGATCAGGCTGTATCAAAGGCTTATGAAGCCCTCGTTAGCTGTGGAAATATAATAGCATGGCAGGCTATCCCATTCGAGGAACCAATGTCTGTATTATTTCACTATGACAGGCTAAAGGGAGAGAAAGTTGAACAGTTTCCACAGAGGAGTTGGACTAAGTTGAATATAATGAGCAAACGCCACATGTATCCATTATGTCCGTCTATTCATTCCCAATCACTGCCATAACTCTTTGACTAAACGATGATGAGCGCTGAATTACACACAATGCCCTGCTCATATTAAAATACATTTAAGACCTATCCCTCCTGGTGCCCTGTTACGCCTATTCACAGGATTTTCTTTTTGTCCTAATAGGGCCTCTCTGGGAAGCAACACCAGTCTCGTTCCAGAAGAACAAAATAACAGCATGAGGCTGAAACCTGGCACGAACCGAGGGGAACGAAACCATCTGCCCCGCAAGGCACCGAGGCCCTGCGTGGAGCCGGGAGCAGGCTCCCAGCGCCGCAGTGCCTTG
>NW_020956939.1:113344-125770 GCF_003031625.1 Empidonax traillii
CTGTTGTGACTTCGATTTTAAAAAAGCCCTGACATATCAGTTTCTCCGCTGGAGCAAAGCCTTCTCCCCAATAGTCTGGATAGAGTCCACCACAGAAATGTTCTGAAAGGCTAGTGAAGAATCCTGTTTTACAGCTCAAAATAAACATATGGATCAGCTGCATTAAAAGCACTTCTTTGAAATATTGTGGTTAAACAGCCCAGATTGGTTGATTGCTCCATGAGGGGACATATGTTCTTGCAAACTGTGCGTATTGTTACTAATGGGGATTCTCACACCACAGCCTTTCCTTTGAATCTGAGGCACTTGTGGTTTCTCTGGAGCTGTTGCAAGGTTGTTTTAATAATTTACCAGCTCTCTTGCACTTAGTGTTGTTGCAGAGACTCAGAGCGTGCAAAGAAGGAGGTGTTTCGTGGTGTCCGGAGGTCTGATCTCTGCTGACAAGCTACTTTCCATACCTCTTAGACACAGAAATCAAAGCTACTCCAAGAGATGGGTATTCGGCAAAGGAAAAAGCAAAGCTCCTCCACTCACCCCTGTGAACCTGGGTTCCTGTGTAATGTGTTGCTCCCAAGGAGTAGGAGCAATCCTACACCACCAGCCTGATATCAACAGCAAATTGTTTCAGATTCTCTTTTTTAAACTTACCTTTTTTCCCCCTGATTCTGATTCAACCCTTAGAAATAAAGTTTGTCAGTGCTTTTTCCTCTTCCCAGGTGGTTACTGCCTCATGTGGGGTGACAAAACCCCAGGATCTCATCTACTTCTTCACTCCTCCAGCTGAGCACTGACACTGCTGTGGCCCTTTTCACCATCACACACAACACAGTAGGTTTGCATATGTGTATCAAGGTGTCAGTGTTCCCAGTGCAACAGGGTAAGACTTTCCTTCTCTCAGCAGGTGCCAGGGATCCTGTCCAGTGATCTCAGTTGATGGAGATAAGCTAGAAGGTGTTAAGTTTTGGTAGTGTGGGAGAAGGTAAGACTCCCAAAGAATTCCAGGCCAGTACATCAGGACCATATGTACCTTGAGGGAGAATATGCAGCTTCGTGCGAGCATGGGGCAGTGGAAGCAAGCCAGGCTTTAAGGAGAGGTGGCTGTGTTATATGTCCTTCCCTGTTCCCAGAAGATCTTAGGGCCACCAAGCCTTGGCTGTTGAAAGTTCCCCTCTCTCTTTGGCCCTCTCAACATAGGCTGCATGCCCCTGGGGTGGTAGGGCGGGATCCCCTTGTAACACAAGACCTAGGGTGGTATGAGTTTGCCATGCCTCTCAGAAGAAGTCAAGATGTCTGGGCATGGTCTCTAGCTGGTCCTGCTCACTAACATACTTGGAGGGTCTTTCTGACTTCTCTCCAGATGTGGAGTTGAGATGCAGCATGTCCTCCCATCCCTTGTCTCTGAGCCTGTGGACTGGTGGTACAGACTTCCCTTCCTGGAAAATCATCTCCACGCTCAGCCTGTTCCTCTTTCTTCTTGGGCATCCCCATGGGCTTGGCTGCCTTGGAGTGATCTACAAAAACAAAGAAATTCCTTCTGCCTCAGGACCTAAACAATCCCCCCTGTTTAATCATTTTTGCTGAAACCAAGGAAGTGTGGGTTAACCTGTCAAGCTCCACAAGCCTGGGCTGACCAAAACCCCTGGAAAACAAAAGAGTGGAACGAAGTGGCAAAGGGTTTTGTTGCTCTATGATTGTTTGCGTTGGAGGGTAGCATGAGGCTACCCCTCATTGTGCTTCTGTCTCTGGCCACGCAGGCTTATAGAAGACAGAGGCTGCAAACCTTCCTGTGAGCTGTGGGGTTATAAATCATTCTGATCATTTGTTTATTTGCTGCAAATGCTTCCCTGCCTGCACCTCCCCTCTATGAAATGTGGGTTAGAATAAAGAGTTTGTTTTGCAGAAGAAAGAAATTGTGTGCCCATACCCCCCACCTGGCAAGCAGTTTTGATTCCACAGGGAATTTATTTTTTAATTGGATTAATTTCTAGCCTCTCCCAGAGTAGCAGCTGGGGTCTTTGATTCAAGAGGTTAAAACAAAGGGGCATGAAACAAAAGACCAGTTTTTTGCATTCCCCACACAGCGTGTGCTTCGTGGGCCTCGTGCGAGTTGCCTGGAGGTATCCCTTCAGCAGTGCATTCCTAAAGGTCTCCCCATGTCACCCTCAACCAGGGTCTGCTGCATGCTTTTTGGGGTGCTTCATAGTCTGTCTTGCCTGCAAGGTATCTGAATGTGAGTTTTTCCCTCCTAGCCTTGCTTGGATTCCCATGCAACCTTACCCATTGGTGTTCCTCTTCTTTTCTGCTCCCCCCCACCCCATCCCTTTTCCATGTCTCTTTACCCTCTATCTTTTCTGCCTCAGAAGAGGTGAGTTAGGCTCTTCAGCTGTTAAATCAGGAGCTAGGTGCTCTCATGTTCAGTTCTCAGCTTTCTCGTCTGGAACAAGGCTCAGCCCCAGCAGGGTCTGGGATATTTAGGTATCCAATTGCCATTGAATGCCATGGAAGTTTGGCATATTTTAAACTGGATGAGGGCTGAGAGTCTCTCAGAATCAACCCCTCATGTCCCCAGACTGTGAGTGCCTTGGACAGATGACAGCCCCAAGTTCTGCCATTTGCCCACCATGAGGACTGTTGAGTCAGAGTTGCCCTTAGAAGTAACTACCTTTATTATGCAGGTTCTTTGTAGCTATTTTGCCTGACTGCCTTTGGTTTTAGGGAGTGCAGGTAACAAAGTAGTTATTCATGTCAGTCTCCAATCTGGAACTTTAGAAGAAGTGCTTACCTTCTTCAGAGTTTGAGACCTGGTTAGATCACTGGGATGCTGAAGGGGGGAGTTGCACAGCTTCTCTCCCTGGCTGTTGTGAATTGGTGCTCCCACTCTGTGGCTGCTGCTGTATGCCTGGCTGGGATGTCTTTCACAGCACTTTGAAGGTGTCTGGACTGGTATATTTGGCTTTCCTCCAGCAGCTCCCTGTTTCCTCCTGGGTCTCATTCACAGTCTCCTCCTTGAAGGACTGTTTGGAATTTTAGACTCTTACAAATGATGAATGACTGGAAGAAATACACCTCTCAGCTACCAGGAAGATGTACAGTCCTCTGCGAATACTTATGTGTGGTGGTTGTGATGGGCTCCACTGATTTCTCTGAGAATCAGCTCCCTTGCTATTTGGCATGCAAAGTCCCTTTCTGCATGTCCTTCTGCTGCGCCTGGCCAGCCAGTGTCACCCACCCAGTGCCACACTAAACAAGTATGGCCAGGTCATTC
The DNA here is from genome assembly GCF_003031625.1 of Empidonax traillii. NCBI lineage: Eukaryota > Metazoa > Chordata > Aves > Passeriformes > Tyrannidae > Empidonax > Empidonax traillii. The sequence continues at coordinate 116,610 of NW_020956939.1, forward strand.
CTTGGGCTCTGCCTCCTTCCTACTGTTTCCAAAGTTGTTCCCAGTAATATTGTATTCTTATATAAGCACAAGGATACATGCCAATATATTTTTACTATGCCCTTAAAAATATCCACCCTGTTTCTCTGCTGTCTGTGTATTGTAAGCCTTACCCTGCACAGGTGATTTCTTGCCCCATCCACTGATATATCTGCGGGACAGGAGGGGATAGTGGGAAGCAATTACTGTTGAGGTCCTGGAAACTGGGAAGTTGCATTAATGTGATGCCATGCTGGAGCTAATTACCCAGTGTCACAGTGGGGTTAATGAGCTTGGGCACAGTGCCACAGCTTCCAGGCTGGGGAGCTTTGCAGGTTCTGGCCCTGATATGCTCCTGGTTGTTTCCCATAGGATTACAGTGAGGGAGGCGGCACGGGAGAAAAATACGACAGTGAGGCAGGGATTCAGCCATGTGTCATGAGTTCCTTCCTCCATCCCGCCTCTCCTTATCCCCCCTCTTCCCTCCTTGTCCTCTATCTTAATCGTGCCTCAGCTTGCAAAGTCAGAGCCCCCAGCTGTGAAGGACTAAGTCTCTTCTTCTCCCAGCCTCCCGAGTGGCAGCAGGCGGTGAGCAAGTGTGCCTCGTGTCACTCCTGCTGAAGAGGCTGTGAGAGCGGGGTAAGAGCCCAGACGCGGGCGGCTGCCGCACTTGGCTGCCTGCCAGGGCAGGGGCACGCCATTCGCTCCTGGGGAGCCGGCAGGCATCCCCCCCTCAGCCAACCGCCTCCAGGGCTGGAGTCTCCCCTTCCCGAGGTTTTATTTTGGCATATCAAGGCGCACCCTGCAACTGAGGGATGCGGGGGCGCGGTGGTGAGTTCCATCAGGCTGCTCTCTTCCTGATTTTGGGATCACCTCCCTTTCTATTCTGCAGGAGGGCTCATAGTTAAACCTCCCGCTCTGCCTCCACCTTTGATGTGCTGGGTGACGGATTTTAACTTCGATGGCTGTCAGCATGTTGCTGCCCGATGTACAGCAGCTCCAGGCAGAGCAGGGCAGGAAAACACCTCACAGCAGTACAAAGCAAACACATCTGATTACAAAAAAATCAGAAAAGCTTTAGATATTCATACTGAGTCAATGAGACATAAACTTTTCAGAAGCTTAGGAAATCTGGTTCCTAAATCATTTGGGTACTCTTGAGTATTTCACTCAGGATTTTTGCTTTCTGCTGCTGCATTGTGCTGCATTTCATGAGTCCAGGATTAGATTAGACTGCTTTTTGAGACCATGAGTAAACTTTTTCTTTCGTTTTTCTTGTGTCCAAGTCTGCCATTCTTTGACCTTTGCAGGACCACCAGACCTACAAAACATCACTGTACTCATGGGCTGTCTTCTGTGCGCAACATTTGCTCATTCTCCTCATACGCTTCACTGAAGGGGTCTAGCTGAGGAGGCAGAATGTTGGCCCTGGGTGATGTGACCCAGGACTGAAGCTGGTGACAGAATGGAGAGGAACAGAGCAGGAACAGAGCTATTTCCCGTGGCTGAGGGATGTATCTGCACCATAGCCCTAGGTAGCATGTTTGCCTATCTTTAGGAGTTAATCAGTCAGTTCCCAAGTGTCACCTGTCCCTCCTGCACCTGTAAATGTGCATCACAGCAGGACAAGGGGGCCATCTGGAAACCACCGCAGTCTCTATGGCTACATCTACAACAGTGAATAAAATGCGCCATACTCTGGTTCTACTTAGTTTACTTCTGCAGTAAATGGAGCCCTTTCTGCAGTAAATGGTGATGGAGCCCTTTCACAATTTTGGGGGAATTACCTGTTTGCCTTTTCAAGTTTAGCCATCTGGTGCCTTTATTTATTTAACTCACTTTAAAAAGAGGTGCACATTGCTACCCTGTGTCTGTAGTTTTTGCATCTGGAAATAGAGACACCATCACATATTTCACACATTAGCCCTTGGGAAAAAAAAAATCATTTGCCCCCAAAGTCTGCAGAATTAAATTCTGAAAAGTTAAATAAATTGTTATAGCTTTTCAAGTGCCATAATAAATGTATGGAATGATCTCACAAAAAAAAAGCTTGAGGCTTAGACAGTAGGTGCTAAAGAAATGCATCAAATTAGACCAAAAAAGAGGCATAAAATCCATGTTATCCCAAAAGATAAGGGCTGACGGCTCAAGCGACTTTTCTGTTTGCTGCTGTACTAAACATCAAATTCATGTTTCTGCCTAAGAGAATTTGCATCTCTGCAGTGAACAGATCTGAAGGTTTTGTTTTTCTGGAGAGGTATGTGGTGGGGCGGGAGAAGAAGAAAATGATGCAAGCAGGCACGGTTCGCAAGCGAAGGGTCACAGATGGGTGAAGCCTTACAGAAGTTAAAACTGACAAACAAGCATTTGGTGATGCTCCTGGAGCATTCTGAACATTTAGAACTGAAGGGGTTTGAGTTTGCCTCAGCAACATTATGTATGTATATGCATGTGTTATAATGAATATGATAATTACAGGAGATAATTTCTAATATATGTGTATTATATATGAGTGCCTCCTCAGCAGGGTAAAACAATGCCACGAGAGTGCAAAGAAATGTGAAATCTAATTACTGTAGCTGTGTAAGTGAAGTAATGAGGAGCTTGAGAGTGTGACTGATAAGCAATTAGATACTAGACTAATGAGCATGCTGTCTACGGCCCGTCAAAAGAGTAAGGGAGGCTTGTGCAAGACACCCCTGGCATTGCAAAGAGGACAATATACTACATCCAAATGCAGCTCAGTAATGACTGGAGACTGTGTGCTCCGCTCAGGGATAAAGTCATTAACCAGTCAAAAAACCTGTGGCAAACCCACAGGAGATAAGGACAGGGAAAAGTACAAAATATATAGAATTGCAAGTAAGTATAGGAGAGCTGCAGCTTGGATTGAAGGTTCTGGATTAGTGACTCCCCAGATTGGGTTTGCTGTGCTAACTTACCCCAGATAAAACAGCAAGGGTGAGAAATTGATGTTGGGTTGGGTCGTGTGGATGGTGATGTAAGTCTTGCCCTGGGAGAGCTGGGCTGGGAAGGGGCAGCAAAGAGCCAGGCAAGGGTAGTGGAAGCAGAGACAGCAGGGATGATGGGGAAAAGCACTCATGGCTTTCTATGTCCTGTAATAACAATACTTATATTGGATAGATGTCTATCTCCAGGAGCTTATTCTTCTTCAAGTACTATCTGTTTAGGCTGAAATTTTCCATCCTGGGTGTCGCCTTCAGGCTGTTGCTTCTTTCTAAGAGAAAGCTTCAGCTGAAGCAGTTCAGTTATCTCCAGAAAGGAAGCTAGGGTAAATTTATCCTTGGCTTTTTTATGGTTGTTTTGCCTGTGGAATAAATATTTGAGCTCTTCTTTTTCTTTCATGCTTTTTTTTTTTGTTTGTTTTGTTTTTGTTTTTGTTTTTGTTTTTGTTTTTTTTTGGTGGATTTTTTTCCCCATAAGTCATGGAAATCTCATGGTTTCATTTGAGGACTAGACATTTGCAAGAAGATGCAGGTAAGTGACTTACGCCGTTTTGGTGAGTATCCAACCAAGCTGGACTATACCTTTGAAACAGTGCAGCCTGCAGGAGTTAAGTAGAGTAGCAGTTAAGCAAACAACCTTCCTTGCTTTTTTTTCTGTCTCCCATAAACTTCGATTGCTATTTTGGCTTCTTGAGAGTCAGAGCCAACTATTTGTATGGTGTCAGAAAAAAGCCATCAAAACCCTCCAGCAAAACATCCCTTGCCCTCTTGATTTCATGAACATGATAGGCCACTGCTGGTCTTGGCTCTGTTCTTCCTCAGACAGGGAATGGTCTGTATGATGGATCTAAGTTTGCAACCCTGGGCACAACTGCTGGAGAGCTGATGGTGAAGTTTAGACTTTCCAGTATCTCTACCTTAAAGTCTAATGAGATGCGAATGGATTTTGCAAAGTCAGGCCCTACGGAGTGAAGTTAAAGCTAGCCTTGACTGTTTCAGCTTAGGTGTGCAAAATTAGCAGATACTAATCTACTAACCTGCATTTCTTTGTGTCTCAGCTCACCAGCTGTAATGCACAGTTAATGATACACCCTCCTTCCACAGGTTCATTATGGAAATAAGATAATTAACATCTGTGAATCACTCTAATTTAAGAGAAGGGAAGTCCAAAGAAAAGTCTTTGAGAAAATTATTGCTTCCATCCTGAGCAAGGCTTGAGTGATATGAAGAAAGTTGAACATGGAGCAAGGACTCAGAATATGCCACTGAAGCTCTTGGGTCTGCAGACCAGAGTAGGAGAATGGCGGAAAAATAACACTTCTCTGTGCAAATAACATCTGTATCACAGTGTGTCTGGGCCCACAAAGACCACCTTAGGCTCTATATTTCCTAGTTTAAGTGCCTCACTTTGCAGTCTTACTATCACACTTCCAGTGCAGTTCTCTTGGGCATCATAGCTGTGGAATTACATAGGTCTGTGGAGGTAAAACCCTGCCCCTTATGCCTTGTAATAACACAAGTTGCCTTTGGCATGATGGGGGTTTAAATCACTGATTGCTCATTAAGCTACAAACTTCAGCTGCCCAGGTGGTGAGTTCCTTTTTTTTCACTGTCCTCCAGGTACACAGTGACCTTCTTGTCTTCCTTTTCTCTACAGCTATAAACCTTCTCTTCTCTTCTCTTCCTTTGATGAGGAAGGAACCACTGCATGGGATTTCCTCATTTTGCTGCCTCAGGAATGCAGCTTTAGAGATTAAACAGCACCAAAGCTTTATAGGGGCCTGCAGCTTTTTTAGGAGGAAAAGAAGCTTCTAAGGTGGTCACAGGCTGAAGACCCAGGTGAGCCTTGAGGCAGAGAACTCATTTTGGGCAGCTGGAAATGATGCACAGGCACAATTTGGTGAAGGTGTGCTTTGTGAGTTTGAAGGTCTAGGTTATACTGCCATGCCATGGGCTCTCTGTGTGTTCTCAGGCAAGACACCTCCCTGTGTTACTGTTAAAATAATACTCCACAGAGGGCAGGGGGTTAGGTCACTTTGAGGTCACAGAGGCCTGTGGTTAGGTCACTTTGAAATGCTGCAACAAAAAAAAATCAAAGCTATTGATTTTATTTTTCTAAAACCCTTCCAGACACGTAAAATCTCAGTGAAGTCTTTATTGATGGGAATTTCCTCCTGATTGACTGTTGTGGAGAAGAAGTGGGCAGGGAAAGGGAGCCGTGGGGTTTCATCTGGTGGGGGAAGCTGAGGGTCTTCTCGCATTGGGATGCCAGGGCTGTCAGCAGCATGGCAGGTATGAGTGGCAGAGAGGCAGGCAGGTAGGACTGTCTATAGGTAGGACATAGTGGGGAGATGGGGTGGTCAGAAAATTCAGGATTATGAGTGAAGGTGGAAGAGGGAGGACCAGGTGGAGGGTGCAGAGTTGGGGAGTGCTGTGGGATTTGAAGAAGCCTGGGAAGGTGAGGGTTTGGTGGGGAAAGTGATGAGAGAAATGTGGTGAGAATGCTGGCATTGCAGACAGCAGCTGGCATGGGGGAGGCTAGCAGCTGTGGTCTGGAAGTACCTGGGGAATTTGAACCCTGAGATGGTTTAAGAGATGTGGGACCACAAATGTTGTGTATAGGCACTTTGTGGGAAGCTAAGGAATCTCGACTGGGAAGGGCTGATGGAAGGGGCTTTGTTTTTGGGGGACAGAAAGGGCACATGTAGGGTTGAGTTTCTGGAAGAGGAGGGATTTTAGGATGGCCACCAATAGGCATCATTGTGTCCTGGGGTGCAGGCAAAGGCATGATCTGATGTTTGCTCCCAGAAGGCTATCACATTTCTTCTTGCTATCATAAATAGGGTAATCCTAAGCATGCCAGGAGCTTCATCATGCAGCTGGACTCTCATGTTTGACATATCACCTGCAAAAATCAATGTCCATGAAGTGGGGAACAGACTGCTCTGGATGTGTTCATCCCTTGAGCAAGTCACCAGGTAATCCTATTAATATAATAAATTCTCACCTTCTCTCTCTGCTTCCCCTTCTGTAACTTATCCCACTTTCTTTCCATTTCTGGTTGAGACAGTGTACTCCTGTCTTTCCGGTCACTCCGCAGCATGTCTGGCTTGCTCTTGGAGAGTAACATTGGAAAAAACAGCAGATATCCTTAAAAACAGATGTGTATTGTAGCACAAAGCATTTCATGGAGAGCGTTCTTATGTTGCACAATGTGTTGTTTGGGGGCATGGGGAGTGGTTGTAGGACATCTCTCAAAAAGCATTTAGAGCTGCACACAGGCAAACTCAAACTGTGCATAACAGGTTGGCTGCCATCCTGCATTGAAGCACGATGTCCGCCCTAATGATGTTGGTAATGTAAGCTGTCCTTCCAGCCTGTCCATTTCAATTTACAATATTTCACCTGAAATCCCTCTTTAATCATAAACAGATCAGAAATTACTTATTACAGAGTGCCATAGGTGTACATCGTGCTTTACAAACATATGAGGAGACAGATTGCTGCCCTGAAGTACTCACAATTGGATTTAGACAAATACAATAAGAAAGGAAAAAACTATCGGGGTTGAAACTTTAAGCAGACAAATACATGCCTGTATACAAGTGCTTCAGTCGCAGTCCATGGAAATATTATCTTTTTTTTGATTCAAGTGTTCAGCTGTGTCACATCTACTGCTGAAGATGACAGACTGCTAGTTCCTTAGGTAGAAAATGCTTATACTTTAATGCTTGCTATGTCATGATTTATTAAACCAATTTAAATGTAAAAATCAACTGAAAGAACAAGCTTATGTTTAAGGATGACCTGCAGCACCGAAAACAGAGACACTGACCAAACTAGTAGAAGCAAGGTCAGATTTTGTTTAGTTCAGATAATTTATGCCCAAGTTGTAATGCTGATGTAATTTATGTTGCATTTAGTGCTTTGTTTTCTATGAAATTTGACTGTGCAATAGTGTGATATGAATAATATTTTAAGACAGGATTTTTATAGATGATGCTTGTAGCTAATATATACAGCTTTTACTGGCTTTTCTTGTGAAAGGAAGAAAAAGAGTGAAAAGGAAAGAAAAAGACTGAAGAGAAAAACACAGGGCAACAGCCATGTAAGATTACATCCTTTACATCAGGAATAACATTTTGCTCATTTTAATTTTTTTATGTGTTTTTCCTAAAAAAAAAAAAAAAAAGCAAATATATTTTGGAAATGATAGACTAACTAATATATCTCTAATCTTCAGAGCAGCATCGAGGTAGCCCTCCTGTCCTCTGCTCCATGCCTGTTTTTTTGTGTTTTTTTTTTATCCATCAGTGAAGAAGTCCAGCCCTTGTGCTACAAATCAGCTGGAAAAGATCCTGCTCATGTGCTGTGAAAAAGTGCCTCTGAAGTATGCCCTGTACAGCAAAGGGAATGGTCCTTAAAGGCAGCACGTAGATTTATAAAGTATGACAGCAGAAACAAAAGGTGTTGGCTATTTTTTATGGGCAGCCATTAAAAAAAAGCCCTTATTTATCAAAACCGAGACAACGGTCATATAAATGGTTTCTCTGATTCAAGGTGAATCAAAGGAAAATTGTGTCCAGGAGGACAGGGATGCTCAGCCAGCACCACTACGGCATGGCCACATGACATACCCAGCGGCAGGCACGGGCTGTGAGTACAGCTGCCCGCAGACTCTGCCAAGGAGCCAGATGATGCTGGAAGAATATCTTTCACAGCTCTGGATCTGGCTATTCTTGGCTTGTTCTCTGGCTGCAGGAGCTGGAGCTCATTGCTGGGCAGATAAACAGAGAGACTAATAAAGAAGATGAGGAGCTGTTGATCAGTCGAGCAAATTGGAGATGAGCTGTTAAGCAGAGGAGCGTGGTGATCCTGTGAAAAATCACCTGGTGGCTGACACTTGGTCCAGGATGAAAGTATGTGCATAACTCTTGGAATAAAACTCTCCTCTCCCCCCAAGCAGTCCCTCTCCCCAAATGATTAAATCCTGTGCATAATTACAAACGTGTAAAAAGCTCTACCTCTTTCATACACTGATTTTTTTCTAATTCCCATAATTGGCAAGCGGGTGTACATGGGGGAAAAAAGGGGAGAAAGCTTTGATTTTTTTTTTTCAAGCTGAAAACGTGCAAGCCCTGTGTGGGTTAGGTCCTTTAGATATTTAAAAAGATTGAAACAACTTCAAAGGAGACGTTCTGTTCTATCAGGTTAAGTATATTTTAATATTAGAGAGTGCTTTTTTTTCAAGAACAGAGATCTGTTCTCTTGAGGAAATAAAACATTCCGAAAGATTTTATCCAGAATGGTTTTTCATTGTTTTTAAAGAGGCAACACAGGATTTCAAGCCTGCTGAAGCTGGTAAATGTCCCAATTTCTGCTTATCAGTGCTGACTGCTCTGTGTTATCAGGTTGATAGTTGATAGTTATGTAAATCAATTTTTTTTATCAACAGACTACTGGGGTTTTTTTTGGAAACAAGGAGGGAGAAGCATTTGGCAATAATGTTTTTATTTACCTATTATGAATGCCAGAATGTTGTGGCTGAACAAGGTGCAGAGTGCCAGCCCTTCAGTTCAGAGACACAAGGGAATTTTCCTAAGGAGGATTTGCTGAATTCCCTGCATATGGCCCAGAATATGATGGATTACCAGAAGGCAGAACTATTCTCTCTCCAGTGCAGGTGTCTGTTTGAGCTACCTCTCCTGTCCTGCCTTGTGGACTAAGTGAATTTCTCATGAGAAGTGTACCTTAAATATAAACTTAAAATGTGTACCGGCTAAATGGGAAGGAGAAAATTTAGGAGAAGGAGGTTGAAAAATCTTTGGAGGAGAGTCACAGCCACAGCTTGAAGCAGTGGTATGGGGTGTAAGATATTGTGAAATGCATATGGGGATGGAGTTGCTGTGGTTCACAGCAAAGGCAAAGTACGGGCCCCATGGTCCCACAGCTTGTGATCCTCATGCGACTGCCCCTGCAGGCCCACTGGAAAGAGTTGATGCAGGTGACAGATATTTTCCAAACACTGAGGCACATGGTACCAATGGGGACGTGGGACTCTGCAGAGCAGTATCCCAGGGGTGGCAAATTCAGGTTGTGCATCATTTGATCTGTTTTGTCAGGCGAAAGGTAAAGGCCATGCTTCCATCTCCTGTTATCAGCCCTGGCTTTGGCAGC
>NW_020956939.1:126037-129677 GCF_003031625.1 Empidonax traillii
ATGCAGGTGACAGATATTTTCCAAACACTGAGGCACATGGTACCAATGGGGACGTGGGACTCTGCAGAGCAGTATCCCAGGGGTGGCAAATTCAGGTTGTGCATCATTTGATCTGTTTTGTCAGGCGAAAGGTAAAGGCCATGCTTCCATCTCCTGTTATCAGCCCTGGCTTTGGCAGCAAAGCCTCTGTGTGGGTTTTGTAGCCAGCTGGTTTAACATCTGGGCAAGAAGTCTGCAGGGAAGTGACTGCCTCTTACCCTCTTTTCTCTCTTTTCATTGTAATCCAGATAATGAGAACAACGAGTGGCTGTTCTGCCCCTTGTGAACCCCAAGGAGATCCAGCTGCCAGCTTCTGAATATTCTCGTTATTTTAGATTAACCTCCTGGCCTGTGTGCCTTTTGGGGCTCCAGACCAGAAATGAGGCAGCAAAACTGTGCAATGCTTGAGCAGGGTTGTTTCTTCCCTTCTGGTTCAGACTCCATATAGCTGGGATGCTTTAGTCTAGAAGAAAGTCTGGAGAGAGACTCCTTGTCAGATCCTCCCAGTGTGTGGAGCCAGTAACCAGAAGCATGGCACAAAGGACTGTTCTGCAGGTTTTCCTCTTTGCCATCCGTCATGACTGGAAGGGTGGAGAAAAGGCTCTGTATTTGGTGAAGATGCTCCAGAGTATGGATATCCAGGGGATGTGGGATGGTGGAAGTGGTGACTGTTCTCCCACTGAGTGTTCTCCCCCAGTCCATGGGAGTGAAAGCTGACTCAGGACGTTTGCCTGCTGGGATCAACACAGCCAGAAGACAGAGTATCCTGTCTTATTAGATCCTGTCATTGCTAACAGTGGTTAAACATGTGTTTTCATGTACAGCGTTGTATGTCTGTCCTCAGTTATCCAGAGTCCTGTAGCTGAAATAAGGTCGTGTCCCCAATGTGTAATAATGACTCTGAAAATTCCCTCCGTATTTTATGCTCCCTTATCCTTCAGCTCATTTGCAGAGAGATTTTATTTTTTTCACTGGGGTGATTTTAGGCTAGAGTGGTCCTGAATGAAGTCTTGATGAGACAAAGTAAAGAAGGAAAAAAATAGCAGTCTCTGAGCTTCTGTGTGTATGCCTTACAATCTCTGCATGAAAAGTCTTAATGGTGCACAGCAATGAGTGAAGTACATATGCTCGATAAAACAGATGCTAGACATGTTTCCTTAAATAGATCTTTGGTGAATTCAGCTCTCTGCTTGCTCTGGGGGTCCAGTCTGTAATTCCCCCGATAAAGAACTTGCTGGAGATGCTACAGCTTGGCACAGAACTGTGACTTCAGCTTCCCTCACAAAGTGCAGAAAAGGAAGTGCTCCCAAAAATAGACTATATATAAGTGACAGTAGATAGCCTCAAGACATAGTTTTCATCTGAAGTTTTCATTTGACTGGCTTCATTCACACACTGGAACAGTGCAGCAACTGAAAGTTAACATTTCATGTGGCAAATCTGTCACTTTTTGCTCCATACTTCTTGGCAGAGACATCCAGGTCGTACCAAATTTACCCTATTCCTTCCTGGATACCAGGTTATCCCACAGGAAGATGTATTGGTAATTCTGGTGATGCAGACACTGAGTTAGCTGCACAAAAATTTATGGTTCATTCTGTTCTGGAAGTGGTCTGATATATAAAATATGTAAAATGATTTAAAAAGTCAGATAAATAACAGAGTGTGTGCTCTCATTATTCATCCTCATGTTTAATTTAACAACATCCTTCATTTTTGTAATGAATGTGACACTGCTACAGAATTTCCAGCTCGGGGCACTGCAGCGTCCAAAAACCAGAGGCAAGATCTGGAAGTTCTCCAGTCCACGTGGTCTGCTGCCCATCTTTCACTTGCCAAGCCAGAGCTCTCAAACATGGCTATGGGTTTGACTTCTCAGGGGGATTTCCCTAGCTTGTGGGGCTGACCAGACCTGTGAGCTAGGAATAGGTGGTGGAGGACTGCAGTGTCCGAAACCCTCCCAACCTGCAGCCCCTAGATGCCCAGCTCTTGGCTGTAGTAAGGGGTGTGTCTCACCTCACAGCAGGGCCTTTTCAAACTACAATTTATATTTTTCTTAAAGGATGGAACAAGGCTCATTATTTTTCTGCAAGAGACATCTGGAACATGATGAGGTATCTATTTCTTGCATGGTGGCTTCTTGGTTACAGCAGTTATCCAAGCAGTTGTAGACCCAGGTTTGTTCTCTGCTCTGCTGGGGGGTTCAAATCTCTACATCACGAAATACACAACTACCAGCTTGTGAGGTGGGGAGGAATATTGCAGGAAGAAAATGCCTTATACATGATTCTAGGGAGAAAGGACAGAAGAGGGAACAGGAATTGTAAGAGACAAGATAATTGTGTGAAACTCTGCAAAAGCCTCTTCAGGCTATTAAATAGATGAAGGGTACCCTCAACATCTCCTTTTCCAGATGCTTTTTAAAAGTAAGATGCCTCAGGGTGCATTTTGTGAGAACTTGAACTGCATCAGTGTTAGGTGTGCTCTGAGAATACGTCTTGGAGATGGCTGTGCAGGGAGTCTAGTGTTCTACATATTTTGTGTCTGCATCTTGTCAGTCTGTAAGGCTGGGCTCCCTGTACCTGGAGCAGATCAAGACTTCAGAAATCAGAACTCTAAATTTTTAGGATGTTTAGAATGTTTAGAATTACAAAGAGAATGATGACTGAATTTAGGTATTTCCAGGACTAAATAGCTGTTGAATAGACACTCAAACCCCAATAAAATTACCAATACATCAATGGACCTCTCAGGCCCTTGTGTAGATATTGCCAGTACAAGCAGAGAGATTCATTAAACACAACTCTTTTGCAATGTAACATGAGCTGTAACATCAGCCTTCAAAACATTTAAGCTATCTACAGCAGATTCTCTTGATCCCCATTCCTGTTATCTCACTTCGAAAAGTGCAGCTGATTGTAAGCAAGCTTATTGAATCAATAGAAACAACCCAAGAGAATGAAAGTGTGGACAGTGGAGGCTAGCACCTTGAAATCCTCCCTTGTCTCTTGTCTTACCAGTGTGGTATATAACAAAATATAAATGGATGAGGACATCAAGAGACTAAAGCAGAAAAGTGCCTGTAGTGCAAAGTGAGCTGCCCCAGCAACAAAATAACAGTGTGGTGATCCGTTCAGTTATACCAGCTTCTTATCAATATGGAACTATTTTTTTCAGGTAGAGTAGCAGGGCTGGAAATAGTTTTTTCTTATGTAACTGTATTCAGTTAAGATTTTCTGTTAACACAGCTATGGACCATATGCCTCTGTGAGCATCACTGTAGCATCGCAGTGAAAATCCCCTGAGTTAGCGGGCAGCTTTTGAAGCACCATGTGAGAGACAGTCGACTAAGAGTAGCCCTGGAGCATTAACTGGTTTTTGATGGTTTTGTCTTGCGGAAATCTGATAAGCAAGCAGTTAAGAAAATGTTACACTGGAATACCATTTCCAATTCTGATGCTGAGCATTTTACAGGTGACCCAAATATTTTATGATTTTATTTTTCAGCTGCAAAGAAAGACTTTAAGAGAAATGATGAGTGGTTGAGTGGTCTCTTGAGGTTGTGGTTTTTTTTTTTTTTTTTTTTTTTTTTTTTTTTTTT
>NW_020956940.1:0-1113 GCF_003031625.1 Empidonax traillii
TTACATTTCACAGAAGACATAGCAGTTAAACATAAACTTACATATCACTATGATTATATTCAAATATTAATCCATTTACCTGACTGTTAATCCATTTACCTAACTGTAAACATCGTGTAATTAAATCCCACCACCAGATTACATCCTATCTCTAGGTGCAAATTTGTCTTGTCCCCAGTTCTGTTCGACTTATTGTTTCCTGTTGGTCAGCGTAGCCTTAATGTCTAACCAGACCCAACTTCACTCTGACAAGCCCCGACTTGTTTCTAGCAGGGGCCCCTCGAAGCTTTGACCAAACTGTAACAGCCCCACTAGTCCTAGTCGTGCTGCCGCTTCGCAGTGCCGCTTCGCTCTGCACCCCCTCGCCCTGTGCTACCGCAAACCCCACTCAGAACTGCTGTGCTGGGGTCTTAGTAGTTTTAAAGGATTATGTGACCACCAACCAATGGACTGCTTGAGGCGCGTGAACGATGTGTGCTGACCAATCATAATAGCATGCTGTGCTCGTGACTGCATGTCCAGGATTCAAGGGATTATATATTGAGTAGCCTTCTGATAATAAAACGGATTTGAATCTGCATCTCATAGATGTGTTGTTCTTTCCCGCTCGCTTGAAATGCCTGCAGCATATGATGACCCCAACGTATGCGGTTGGGGAGGGTCGAATTGCATCAAGCTGTAGAGTCTGCGAGGATCCTGCTGTCAGCTGAATTTTAGCTGAGCGTCCGAAGAAAGATGGATTCGTGCACGGTCTGACCTGGTGAGTCAGGGATAAGCAGGATGGAATTAACTGCTTTAGCAGTGGAACAGGCGGTTGTTCAAAGCCTAATGAAATTGGCTGAAAAGACTAATGCTCAGCTGCCGTCTTTGGCGCTGATAGATTTATTACGTTGGTGTCGCCGTGGTCTGGCTCAGGAGAGCAGAGCCGGAGTTGAGTTGGAGCCAGGGCTGGGACCGGAGCCACCTCAGATCACGATAGAAACCACCCCGTTTCCCCCCCCCCCCCCATTCCCCCCGTGGTGTGTGCCGGAGACGGGCTGAGACAAGGGCGGGGGGTGGGGCGAGGCAAGATGGAGCGCTGTTAGAAGACACGGGAAGGCAGACACTCGGAAC
>NW_020956940.1:1134-2728 GCF_003031625.1 Empidonax traillii
GGAGTGAGGCTTGGGGATATCAGCAAAGTTACGTCCTCCTCAGGCTCTAGAGACCGCACTTTTCGTTCTTTGCATTTTACGCATTCATTTTGTGATACCTTTAATGCCAGCATCCCAGATTCCTCCAGCCACTCAGGCTTGTGTTTTAAATAGTAAAATAAATCCAGATATGAAATTTCCTCCCACCTTCTATTGTCTCTCAGATATTGCATTAAAGGAGCCATTATTTTTAATGTTATCGCGCCGTTTTTTGGCCATCGCACCCCCACAGTATCATACTGGGGCCACACATTATTACAGTAATTGATTAACTGTTTCTTACTCAGTTCCTGCCCAAAATTTTCGTCCTTCCAATGCTTTATTATGCAACCGAGCGGGGAATCGTCCGGGATTTCGGAACACGATAACGCTTTAGAGGTTTTAAAAGGCATCATATTTACAGCAACGCGAAACACGTACGCGAACTACCGATACCACAAGCCGCTGCGAGACCGGATTTTTTTTTTTACAACTCGCCGACCGAAAACGCCGACTTACCGCAGCCTTTTGCGGCGTTTTTACGGCTAAGTTGCCGAGCTCTGCCGTGTTACAGCGGATGCTGGCTTTGCGCAGACTCTGCCGCGACCACAACCAATTCGCGCGGAACTGCGCTGTTCACGGCAAAATGCTGGCTCAGCGCCGCTTCTCGCCGCGTCCAATGCATTAGCTACCACAACCAATCTCTGTCGAATTCCACCAGCGCTGCTTTTTACAGCGTCTAATGATACAGCTAACACAACCAATTCCTGCCGATTTTCACTCAGTGCCGCTTTCGCAACGATACAGCAACCACAACCAATTCCTGTCGAATTTCATTCGGCGCCGCTTTTGCCGAGTCTAACGATACAGCTACCACAACCAATTCCTGCCGAATTCCACTGTTTACGGCAGATGCCAGTTCGGCGCAGCTTTGCTGCGCTTTTACGGCCGGCAACCTTTTTCCACAACCAATTTTGCCGATTTCCCCCTTTCGGCAATGTGCTAGCTCAGCGCAGCTTCGCTGCACTTTACGGCTAGCAACCTTTTCCACAACCAATTTGCCGATTTCCCTCTTTCGGCAAATGCTATTTCCGCGCAGCTTCCGCTTGCGACTTACGGCTAGCGCCTAGGCTTCCCCAATTCCTCTTTTTCGCCCAGCCCAACGGGTATACACAGTCCCGTCTAACAGGTAGGCTTTTACCACTGATATTAGGATAAAGCACCTCCGGGCTTACCTCGTATGGTCGTCCGACAGGCACGGGGGTCGGTCACGGGTGGATGTCCTCCCCAGAAATCACCTGGCTTGCCGGCGTGGAGTAGATCAGCTCGCGATCCGCCCCAGCAACCCTCGGAGGTCCCTTCGTGGTCGCCAGAAAACTGCTGCCCGTAATGAGGACACAAACTAACAGAGTGTCAGTTTATGCGGTGCTTTAATCCAGGGCCCGGGATTCCTGTGGACTAATGTCCCAAGACAGGTACCCAAAGACCCACATTTTGAACGCATCTTTTATACCATTTTCCAAGCAAGGTTACATGATTGGTTTTACATTTCACAGAAGACATAGCAGTTAAACAT
>NW_020956940.1:4149-7478 GCF_003031625.1 Empidonax traillii
CCCCCCCCCCGCGTGTTCTGCAAAGCATGGCAACTGTGGAATTCCGTAGAGCCCGCCTACAACATTCCTTGAACTTTTAACAATGTTAATGCAATTGAACAAGAGGCAAAGATATGTTTGCTTTGCAAGTTATGGTTTCCTCACAGCAATCACTCACGGATGCAAGACACGGGGTAAAGAATTTTACTCTAAGACTCCAAAACGAAGCTGCTGTAAGATTTAAGAGTGCCTGGGTAGCGTGATGGGAGCCTGGCTACCTTGGAAAGAGCACAGCGAGTGAGAAAGAAGCTCGGATGGCTCAGTTGGTAAAACATGGGACTGCGAATCCCACGGTCAGAGGTTTGAGACCCGCTGTGGAACGAAGTGCGGGACTGGCTACAGTCCAGCAGCTCACCTCGTTTTTTCCCCATGCAGACCCCTCTGTAAAATTGTCTGACTGCTCTCATCTGTTTCTGCCACGATATCAACTTAAAACTGACTGAACTATTAATAGCAATGGTTTGTAAGCTTTTTTGTTAACAGCGCAAGCGACTGAAAGAGGCGACTGCATACCAACATTCGGAGAGCACAGAGACAGCGCCGGTGGGGGGGGGGCCGACGCGGACCGGGACGCCCACGCAGCACCATGCTGGGAGCGGACCGAGGGCGGAGCCGCTGTTGATGGAGCTGCGGAGCTGGGGAGCTGCAGGTTCCAAGACAGAGCGGGGCGAGTGGCCCCAACACCATCAGGGGCCACCGCCTGCGTTGAGGATGTCTCGGAGGACCCAAGACTCGGCACTTGTAGTGTTGCAGTGTGACAAAACTGCTAAAACTACAGCTGGGTAAAAAGGAGTTTTGAAGAGAACTTCCATGTGCATGGCTGGTGGTGCTTTTCACTTTTATTATGGTAAGTTGATGTATGCTAGCCTTCAATGATTGGAAGCAAGTATTAAAGAATTACAGGTTAATGCTGGTCAAAATTGACTAAATGGTCTGTTGGTACATGGGAACTATCAGAATGGCTTTTGCCTATGGTCAAGACAGGTTTGCTTCTGTTATCTATTTTTGTGGTTGTGCTACTAATGTTGCCATGTTTGGTGTCGTGTTTGCAAAGGGCCCTGCAAAGGACGACCCAGGCGATTTTCCTAGCACAAATACAAAAAGGGGTTGCGCGTGTGTTTTTAAATAGCTTAAGACATGCAGTTTTGCAGAATAGAGCAGCAATTGATTTTTTGCTTTTGGCCCATGGGCACGGGTGCCAGGATTTTGAGGAAATGTGTTGCATGAATCTATCTGATCATTCACAAGAGCATATACAAACAGTTACAAGAGCTTAAGGAACGCATGCATCATGTAAAAGAAGGATCTGTGGGATTGGATGCCTGGCTGGCGTCTTGGGGAGTAGGAGGTTGGCTAAAAGATATACTTAAACAAGGGCTATCTATACTCGTTTTCATTCTGGTTTTATTACTTATTATTCTGTGTGGTTTTAGGTGTCTTCAGGATTGTATTATTCGTAGCTTTGATTCCATGCTTAAACAGAAGGGGGGAAATGCTGGGGTCTTAGCAGTTTTAAAGGATTATGCTGGGTTCTGAAAAGGTCAGGAGTTGACCGTTGGACAAACAAGAACAAGTTTTGCGGCTGCAGGAATGCAGAGGTCAGCAGAAAGCAATGTGTGGGAAACGGTGATAACAGAGACTTTTCCCAGGAATGTGTGTTTTGAGACCGCCAACCAATGGACTGCTTGAGGCGCGTGAACGATGTGTGCTGACCAATCAGCATGCTGTGCTCGTGGTCGCATGTCTAGGACTCAGAGGATTATATATTGTGTAACCTTCTGATAATAAAACGGATTTGAATCTGCATCTCATAGATGTGTTGCTCTTTCCCGCTCGCGTGAAATGCCTGCAGCACTGCTGTTTCTTTGAACTTCACGTCGTGAGCGGTCATCACCATCATCATCACTCTGTCTAAGGAGCGCATTTCAAGTGCCAACCATGCGCTTCTATCCGGACTCTTAACTGGTCCCATCACGCCCCACAGTTCCTGGTGGCTCACCTGCCTCAGGTGTCAAGAAATCTCGGATCCAGATCTGTTTTTCGCAACCACCTCGCTGCTCTCAGCTACACTTGGGCTTCGTCCTCGCCGCACATCGCCCTGCAACTCCAATTCCTCTCAATTCCTTAGGGAATTATCTCCAATCCCTCGACTTCGTCTTCACTGCACTTCTAACTGCAGCCTCAGTTCCTCAGGGAATTATCGATGGGAATCAAGTCCACTTTGACTCCAGATAAGGGTGGGAGTCTCGTCGGTATTAGTCGTGACCCCTCGTGGTCCGTAACAGTTGGAGGTCACCATTTGTTGTTGTTTGTGAGGATGATCAAAATAAAAAAAATGGGCATTCTATGATGATGGTCTAAATTCAGTTTTTATTCTCTTCATCCAGAATATTACGTTGTCTTCACACAGCTGCACTCACACACTCTCCCGTAGAATCTTACATACTAACACTATTCTTAGCTCTGTTATCTATATTTACCACTACCCTTCACATATGATTGGATGTTTACCTCTTATTTACATTCTTTTCCATGTTGCCAGGTTGCACAGCCTTGCTGCATCCTCCGACACTTGGGGCTCCTTTCCTGCAGACCTGTCCATGGGAACAAGTGTCCCAGTTTTCCTCTGCCCTGGGGGCTCTGGCCAATGCTGTCAGTGTATCCAGGGAAGGAGTTCAATCTCCCTGAGTCAAATGCCCTCATCAGGATACTTTGCTGTGTCCCTGAGGTTTCCTTCCAAGCTTGGAGTTTCCATCCAGGATGAACACCTTCCTGTTATTTTTGTGTTATCTGAAAGCCCAAGGGAGAAGCACAGAATTCAACAATGTAGAAAATGCTGTTGGGTTGGTGAAATGAGCCAGGAGAAAGGGACAGACATTTGATGGTCTATGAATCATAGAAACAAAGAATAGATTGGGTTGGAAAAGACCTCCAAGATCATCAAGTCCAACCCCTGATCCAACTCCAATTACTATATCATGGCACTAAGGGTCACATCCAATCTCTTTTTAAAAATCTCCAGGGATGATGAATCCACCACCTCTCTGGGTAGGCCGTTCCAATGCCTGATTACCCTCTCCTTAAAGAATTTTTTCCTAACATCTAACCTAAACCTCCCCTGGCAGAGCTTGAGCCCATGTCCCCTTGTCCTATTGTTGGTTGCCTGGGAGAAGAGACCAACCCCCACCTGGCTATAACCTCCCTTCAGGTAGTTGAAGAGAGTGATGAGGTCACCTCTAAGCCTTCTCTTCTCCAGACTAAACAATCCCAGCTCCCTCAGCCTCTCCTCA
>NW_020956940.1:7954-26426 GCF_003031625.1 Empidonax traillii
CCTGGGAGAAGAGACCAACCCCCACCTGGCTATAACCTCCCTTCAGGTAGTTGAAGAGAGTGATGAGGTCACCTCTAAGCCTTCTCTTCTCCAGACTAAACAATCCCAGCTCCCTCAGCCTCTCCTCATAGGACTTGTGCTCAAGTCCCTTCACCAGCCTCGTTGCTCTTCTCTGGACCCTCTCCAGCATCTCAATATCCTTCCTGAACTGAGGGGCCCAGAACTGAACACAATACTCCAGGTGTGGTCTCACCAACGCAGAGTACAGGGGAAGGATCACTTCCCTGCTCCTGCTGGCCACACTGTTCTTGATGCAGGCCAGGATGCCATTGGCACACTGCTGGCTCATGTTTAGCCTCCTGTTGATCAGCACCCCCAGGTCCCTTTCTGCCTGGCTGCTCTCCAGCCACTCTGTGCCCAGCCTGTAGCACTGCAGGGGGTTGTTGTGGCCAAAGTGCAGGACCCGGCACTTGGCCTTGTTGAACTTCATTCCATTGGAGTCAGCCCATCTCTCCAGTCTATCCAGATCCCTCTGCAGAGCCCTCCTGCCTTCCGGCAGGTCGACAATCCCTCCCAACTTGGTGTCATCTGCAAATTTGCTGATGATGGACTCAATCCCCTCATCTAAATCATCGATAAAGATGTTAAACAGAACTGGGCCCAGCACTGATCCCTGGGGGACACCACTGGTGACTGGTTGCCAGCTGGATGCAGCCCCGTTCACCAGCACTCTCTGGGCCCGGCCCTCGAGCCAGTTCCTGACCCAGCACAGAGTGCCCCTGTCCAAGCCATGGGTTGCCAGCTTTTCCAGGAGTATATTATGGGAGACAGTGTCAAAGGCTTTGCTGAAGTCCAGATAGACCACATCCACAACCTTCCCCTCATCCACCAGCTGGGTCACCTGATCATCAAAGGAGATCAGGTTGGTCAAACAGGATCTGCCCTTCCTAAACCCATGTTGGCTGGGTCTGCTCCCTTGTCCATCCTGTAGGTGTTGTGTGATTGCACACAGGATGATCTGCTCCATAACTCTGCCAGGCACTGAGGTCAGGCTGACAGGCCTGTAGTTACTAGGGTCAGCCTTGCATCCTTTTTTACGGATTGGAGTGATATTTGCCAACTTCCAATCATATGGGACCTCCCCAGTGAGCCAGGACTGTTGGAAGATGATGGAGAGCGGCTTGGCAAGCTCTTCTGCCAGCTCCCTCATTACCCTAGGATGGATCCCGTCTGGTCCCATAGACTTGTGAGGATCCAGATGATTCAGTAAGTCACCATTTCCTCCCGGAATACAAGGGGGCTATTTGGTTTCCTATCTCTGTCTACCAGCTCCAGAGGCCAGTTGCCTTGAGGGCCACCTGTCTTACTGGTAAAAACTGAGGCAAAGTAGGTGTTAAGTACCTCAGCCTTCTCCTCATCTCTATTAACTATGTTTCCTTCCAAGTCCATCAAAGAATGGAAGTTTTCTTTGCCCCTCCTTATGTTATTAATGTATTTATAGAAGGACTTTTTGTTATCCTTAACAGAAGTGGCCAATTTAACTTCAAATTGTGCTTTTGCGTCCCTGATTTTCTTTCTGCATGATCTAGCTGTCTTCCTGAATTCTTCGTAAGTAGCCAACCCTTTCTTCCATAGTTGGTAAAGTTTCTTTTTATCCCTGATTTCCTTCAGAATCTCCCTGTTTAACCAAGCTGGTTGTCTTCCCTGCCGGCTTGCCTTTCGGCACACCGGTACGGCCCGTTCCTGTGCTCTCAAAACTTCCTGCTTGAAGCACATCCATCCCTCCTGAACCCCCTTGTTTTCAAGGGTTGTTTCCCAGGGTATGCTCTGGACTAGACTTCTGAATAGGTCAAAATCTGCCCTCTGGAAGTCCAGCTTAGAGGTTTTATTGTTGGCTCTCCTTGAATCTCCAAGTATTGAAAATTCTATTATTTCGTGGTCACTATTTCCCAGACGGCCTTCAACCACTACATCTCCCACCAACCCCTCTCTGTTTGTAAACAGCAGGTCTAGCGAGGTCTTACCCCTGGTAGGTTCATTTACCAGTTGATGAAGGAAATTGTCCTCTATACACTCCAGGAACCTCTTAGACTGCCTCTTCTCTGCAGTATTGAGCTCCCAGCAGATGTCCGGCAGGTTAAAGTCACCCACAAGGACAAGGGCTGACGATTTCGATACATCTGCCAGCTGCTTATAGAATAATTCATCCCCTTCATCATCCTGGTAGGGCGGTCTGTAAGAGACACCTATGATGATGTTGGCCTTGTTGGTCTTCCCCCTGATTCTGACCCACAGGCACTCAACCTTATCGTTGCTGTGGTGGATCCATCTGCTTTCATTAGTACCTGGTGTTTCATAAGGGAAACACTGGGGTGTGATCATCCAGCAACTGAGAAAGTGAAAGCCCAGAGACTTTTGGAACACAAAAGAGAAATAGACCTTGTCCCCTACCTCCCCACTCATCCCCTTTTACCTCACAAAACTCCCTTTGTTTCCCCGAGGGCAGCAGAAATTATGACAATTCTGACATCTCAGAATAGTCACCAGGGGAGATATGGGGGGAGTTGTAAAACCCCCCAGAACTCTTACCCTGCCTTTACAACTGCCATGGATTAGCAGTGGAGGTGCAGGTGCTGACAGGCCCTTCCACACTGGCAGGGCTTTCACAGGACAGAGCTGAGCACCAGCACAGGTCCCTTCCCCTGCCAGTTCTGCAGAGTGGGATGAATTCAGATGAATTCAAGAGCCTGTGGGCAGAGGCCCTATCCTTCACTGCACACATGGCCAGCAGCACCCAGGGCTCCATGCACAGAGCTAAAGGAAGGACTGCTAGAAAAACAAAAGTGTCTGTGTGTGACAGAGGGAAGTGTATGGGAATGGCCTTGATTTTGATCAGATAGGGCCCCTTTATGGTCACTGATTTTTCTCCTGTGACAATGACCAATATCCAGAGGCAGCAAATGCCCAACAGCAGCTCCATGGCCCAGTTCCTGCTCCTGGCATTGGCAGACAGGCAGGAGCTGCAGCTCCTGCACTTCTGGCTCTTCCTGGGCATCTCCCTGGCTGCCCTTCTGGGTAACGGTCTCATCCTCAGCGCCATAGCCTGCAACCAGCACCTGCACACCCCCAGGGACTTCTTCCTGATGCACCTCTCCCTCACAGACCTGGGCTGCATCTGCACCACTGTGTCCAAAGCCATGCACAACTCCCTCTGGGGCACCACAACCATCTCCTACACAGGATGTGCTGCTCTGGTCTTTTTCTTTGCCTTTTTCATCTCAGCAGTTTTCCCTCCTGACCATCATGTGCTACGACTGCTACGTTGCCATCTGCAAACCCCTGCACTACGGGACCCTCCTGGGCAGCAGAGTTTGTGCCCACATGGCAGCAGCTGCCTGGGCCACTGGATTTTTCCATTCTCTGTTGGACACAACCAATACATTTTCCCTGCCTCTGTGCCAGGGCAATACCCTGGGCCAGTTCTTCTGTGAAATCCCTCAGATCCTCAAGTTCTCCTGCTCACACTCAGGTTACCTCAGGGAAATTGGGCTCGTTGTGGTTACTGCCAGTTTATTGTTCGGTTGTTTCATTTTCATGGTTTTCTCCTATGTGCAGGTCTTCAGGGCTGTGCTGAGGATCCCCTCTGAGCAAGGTCTGCACAAAGCCTTTTTCACGTGCCTCCCTCACCTGGTCGTGGTCTCCCTCTTTATCAGCACGTCATTCATTGCCTACCTGAAGCCCCCCTCCATCTCCTCCCCATCCCTGCAGCTGGCATTGTCAGTTCTGTGCTCGGTGGTGCCTCCAGCCCTGAATCCCTTCTTCTACAGCCTGAGGAACCTGGAGCTGAAAGATGCTCTAAGGAAACTGATAACTGGTGTTTTTCAGAAACAATAAACTCTCTTTGGTTATCATTTTGTGTACCTCATTAAAGGCCAGTTCTGTTATGTACTTCATTAAAGGCCCGTATCTTCTCTTTTTTTTCTCCCAGTATGAGTTTTAGTTTTTTGAGAATTGGTTCATACCAAAAAATTTTAAATATATGAATATATATATATATATATATATGTTTTTTTTATATAAATGACATTGTCAGTCCAGTGTTTGCCTTTTTCGCCTGGCCCAGAGGCTGTACAAAGTGGCACTTGTACTCACTATATGCTTTAAGGAAATAAAGAACTCTGCATTGACTGGTTTCCCTGACATCTTTTCTCTCTGACTTCTCTGGAGCTGCAGGGTCGGTGCCTCTGTGCAGAGCTGGGTAACAAAAGAGTCCCAGCAGAGCAGCCCTGCCAGGGAGCAGCAACCCTTCTCCTCCAGGGCCTGCTCCTCCTGCCCTTGCCGACTGTCCTGCACAGCCCTGTGTTGTTTGAGGCCTCAGTGCTCGGGCAGTCGGGGCCAGTCCTGCTGCAGGACTGGGCAGTGACTGCAGGCAGGGACAGGCCACGGGCACTGCTGGTACAGAGCTGACCTCTGCAGCAGCACTGCCATCTTGCAGGGGCATCTCCTCATGGCAGGGCCTGACAGCTTCCATCTGTTTTCCAGTTGACTCTGCAGGCTGTGCCCAACACAAGGCCCTGCAGAGGAAAACAGTATGAGCAGCACAAGTGTGGGAGGACTCAGAGTGGGGGCACCCAGCAGTGCCCTTGCACAACCAGTGCCGTTCCCAGCAGTGGCCTCTCAGCCCAGGGCAGGGAGGTTGTTCTTCCCTCCAAGGAGGGACAGCAAATGACCAGTTCAGCAGTCCATGTTTGCCCTACATGGACAAGACATGCCCGTGTGTCACAGCTTGGGGGTGGGGGTGGAAGGCTTGGACAAAGTTTCTTGGAGAAGCCTCTTCCTGAGCTACAAAGGGCAGAAAAGATCTCCTTGCTTTCTAAATTCTTGCTCAGAGAGGAGCCTGGCTGTGGCTGGATCCAGCCTCAGGCTCAGACTGTGGTTTAAATTGAAGGAATTATAGAGTTTGTAATTAATCACTCTGTCCTGCAGGTTTTAGTGCTGGCAAATCAGAAATATTTCTGTAAAGTGAACTATTTATTATTACAAATTAACCGAAAATTGATCAGACAAGTGAACAGACAAAAGACATTAAATGGAATTATTTACTACACAGTATAAAAGCCAAAAACTCCCAGCAGTATAGTGTAAGATAGGACAGAGCAGCCTAGCAAAGTCGTTCTATTAAAGCAATTGGATCAAGGGCAGCAAAAAGAAACAATCCTGAAGTAGAGATTGAGGTAACTCAGCCCACAAGGACAGGGGGTAGTTTCCTCCCTTTCACTTAACCCCTGGGCAGTGACCATGAAGAGCTGTCCCAGCTTCATGGGAGAAGCTCCACACACTTCAAGGAAGTCTGGGGAAGAATCTGCCACATGAAAGTTCCCAAAGATCCCAGGGTTCCCTTGGCTCCAAGAGGCTCCCCAGTGTCCCAGCAGCCCCTTGATTGCAGGAGGGCCTGCATTGTCCCAGTGAGCACTCGGTTCCACGAGGGGCTGTTCTGGTTTAGCTCCATTTCCCCTTTGCAGCCCGTGTTGAGATCCCGTGAGAACTGCAGAGCACAAAGCTGATGCCAGGGTGGGCCCTGCTCCTCTTTGGTGCCCGGGACTGCCCCAAGAGGGAGTCCCCAGCCGCTGCCCCTGGAGCCACCGAGCCGTCCCCTCAGCGCCCGCGGCGCCGCCAGGCCGGGGCTGTGTCTGCCCGGAGCCATCGCTGCCACGAGGCTGCCCCGCTGTTGCTTTGGGACTGCGCTGCCCTGCATGGCCCGGCACCGGCTTCCCCTGCTGCTGGCGCCTTGAAGCGGAGCCCCCACTCCTGCAGCACCTCGGAGTCGCTGTTCTTCTGGTTGAATGTTGCCCTTTCTACTTTTGCCAAGTTCCCTTATTTACAAAAGTTTCCCTGTAGAACTGTGTTATTTGACCACTGGAGAAAACGTGTGTAGCACCTTCTCCTTTCTGGTATCTCTCAAGGTATTAAAAGGCCCTTTTGAGATATCTGGAGCGTGGATATCTTTGGTGCCTTCTATGTTTTTTTAAAGGAAAAGCCCTTTGATGAGCTCATAGTTCAAACCTGGGGTCTTACAGTCACCGTCCCTGGAAGTGTTCAGAAAACATTGATCCCCACAGCCTGTCCTGTTTTCTTAATAACTCCATTGCCAAGAAGTTTCTGTGGGGAGGGACAGATCATGGTCCAGGTCGCAGCCACTGCAGCAGGACCACAAAGAGTCAGGTCTTGTGTTCTTTGTCGGGTTAAGCAAAACAAGGCTTTAGAAGGGTTAATCAAGCATCTTACTGCAAAGACCCACTTTTCTTCCCCCCCCGTTTTCTACCTTACTCAAAGGAAATTTTGTTCTGTACAAATTCAGCAGACCTAAACCCACAAAGAACATTGTACAAAGAGCTCAGAGGTAATAAATTATAGCCAAATGAGCTAAGGTAGACATTTTAATAGGTAAAATAGGTCTGAAACCAAGGCTTTTTTCAAGCTGCAGTGAATAGAACTCGAAAAAATGGAAAGTTCAGAAGTTCACCAAAGTTCACCGATGAAGAGGAGTAAATTTGAGACCCTCTGATGAAGTAAGACTGGCTGTACCACCAAATCATTCCCCAAAATGAAGACCAAGTTTAAAAACCCACCCCTGACTCCACCTGCTACGAAAAATCTAATATGATTATGTATGTAAATATGTTGTAATCATAATCAAAGACTGTATAAATTACCCATTCTTGCCTGACCACTGCAGAGCTCTTTTTGCCTGGCACGAGTCAGGGAGCTCTCCGACATCGCTTAATAATAAATATCTGCTGTTTAAAGGCATAAAACTCTGTATCTAAGCCGTTTTTATCTGCCTTTTTGGGGCATCATGGGCCAGACTCTGCCCAGACTGGTGTGTGTGTGTGTGTTGGGAGCACAAAACAGTGAAGAAAATGCAAAGCCAAACACACAATGTCCCCTGACTTTGTCCCTAAGTGGGGTATGAGAATTGGACACCAAATCTGCAGAGACAGAAGGAGGGGTTTGTCCCCCTGGCCCTCCCCAGAAGGGACACCTTTCAGGAAGTGTTGTGGTCTTGGCTGTGCTGAGTGTTGAGTTGGGCAATGCAGCTTGTGATTGCAGTGGCACTGTCAGGGCTCTGCAGAGCTCCTCTGAGTTCCTGCCTTTGTCCCCAGCAATCCCAGAGAGCTGCAGGGGCTGCATTCAACCCCTTGTGCTCTTGGTGAGCCCTCCTGGCTCTTGGGAATGTGAGCAGGCCTGGAGTTCCCAGACTGTTCTTGCCTCCAGGGTGGGGTCTGAAGTGCCGTGTTTGCAGCATTCCATTGGCGCAGTGGGCAGGATGGCAATAGATCCATTCCTGCACAAACACAATCGTGCTCCATCCCAGGCAGGGACACAATGGGCCCACAAATGTTGGAAGGACAAGAACAAGGCAGTTTTGGCACTGTGGAACCCCATGGAACCAAAGGAACCCTGGGACATGGCGGAACCTCATGGAATAAAGGGCACATTGTGACCCTGCAGCACCTCATGGAACCAAAGGGAGTCTGGGACGTGGCAGGGCCTGATGGAAAGAAAGGAACCTCATGGGAACAAAGGGACCCCAGACACTGCCAAAACTCAGGGAGACAAGGGAACTCCAGGACACTCTGAAATCTCCTGGAATCCAGGGGCCATTAGAATCCACTGGGGCCTCCTGGAACCAAAGGTAACATGTGACACTGTGGGACCTCATGGGATCAAAAAGACCCCGGGACTTTGTCGAACTGGCCTTGTTTGTCCTTTGGAGCAATTGTCTTGTCGTAGAAGATTGGCATCGGCATCAGCATCAGTTTGATTCGGATGCTTGGCCCTTTGGTCACAATCACAGTTCTGGCTTTAGGGCTGGTTCTCTGGTCTGGGCTGTTTTATCATTGGATATAGGCATCAACTTGTTCAGGTCTTTCTCATCTGGTGACTGGTTTCCTGCAAAACATAACTCAGAGCACATAATTCGCCTTTCCTCAAGTTTAAGTTTCTTTGAGGCACACACTGGATCTCTCCATCCTTTCTCATTATCCACCAGGTATTTCCAGGCCCTTGAGCGAAAACAATCCCACGAATGGGTTTGTCTTGGCCTGAGGGAGGAGTAATCCAAACAGCCTTCCCTAACATACCTCTCAGATGGATCGCTGGAACTTTGTCTCCATCTACAGTCTGCAGGGATTCTGCCTGGGCAGGACCAGTTCGATTGACAGAGCCTCCAGTGTTAATCAGCCAGGTGGCCTTGGCTTAGTGCTTATCCCAGTTCTTGGAAGTTCCCCCACCTGGTGCCTTCAGAGTTGTTTTTAACAGTCCATTACACCTTTCAACTTTCCCAGCAACAGGTGCATGAGATGGAATGTGATATACCCATTTGATGCCATGTTCCCTTGCCCAAGTGGTGACTAAATCATTTTTGAAATGAGTCCCATTGTCTGGCTCAATTCGTTCTGGAGTGCCATGTCTCCACCGGAACTGCTTTTCAAGACCCAGGATGGTATTCTGGGCCATTGCACAGGGCACCAAATATGTCTCCAATCATCCAGTGGTCGCTTCCACCATGGTAAGCACAGAGCGTTTACCTTGGCGGGTTTGTGGCAATGTGATGTAATCAACCTGCCATGCCTCTCTGTATTTATACTTGTCCCAATGTCCACCATACCACAGGGGTTTCAAACTTTTGGTCTGTTTAATGGTAGCACAGGTTTCACAGTCATGGATAATCTGGGAAATAGTGTCCATGCTTAAATCCACCCCTCAGTCTCGAGCCCATTTCTAGGTGGCATCTCAGCCCTGATGGTCTGAAGCGTCATGGGCCCTTCAAGCTAGGAACAATTCTCCCTTTTGCTGCCAGTCCAGGTCTACTTGTGACACCTTGACCTGTGCAGTTCGGTCTGCCTGCCTGTTATGAGCCTGGTGGGTTTGCCTCTACGTCTCCAATTCATTTTCTTCCACCTGTCCAGCCATCCCCATAGGGCATTGGCTATCATCCATGAGTCGGTGTAGAGGTACAGCCTTGGCCATTCTTCTCTCTCTGCGATGTCCAAGGGTCAACTGGACGGCTTTGAGTTCTGTAAACTGACTCGATTCACCTTTACCTTCAGTGGCTTCCACCACTCGTCAGGTGGGACTCCACAAAGCTGTTTTCCACTTCCAGTTCCTTCCTACAATACAGCAAGAACCATCAGTGAAAAGGGCATAGCGTGTCTCTTCATCTGGCAGCTGATTATACAGTAGAGCTTCTTCAGCTCACTGGCTCTTCTTCCTCCTCCTCTGCCAGACTGAATTTCCCACCTTCAGGCCAATTAGTTAGGATTTCCAAAATTCCAGGGTGATTCGAGTTTCCAATTCGGACACGTTGCATAATCAAAGGAATCCACTTGCTCCACATAGCATCTGTGGCATGATGTGTAGGAGGCACTTTCCCTTTGAACATCCAACTCAGCACTGGTAGCCAGGGTGCCAGGAAGAGCTGTGCTTTGGTGCCAATCACCTCTGAGGCTGCTTGTATGCCTTCATATGCCGCTAGGATCTCCTTTTCTTTTTGGCGGAGAGGCTCCGGAGACATACATACACGACCTATGAGATCTAAAATATGTCCGATTTATTAGGATAGCTCAGGGTTTTTATAGCATCTGTATACAAGGTCTCGTGACAAGAAGCACACAATTGGTTACAGGTCACTGTCCAGTTGTAAACATGCATTACAAATACCTTTATAATTGGTTATTAACAGGTAACAAGGCAATAGTTTACTTTATCGAACTCCACCTTCTTCTTGGCACCAATTTCTCTTTGTTCTCGAAAAGACACCCGCAGTCATCTTGGGACCTATAACTTACAGTACCTATAAAACTATGTAAAAGTTTATAAAAGTCTATAAAAGTACCACACACAATATAAATTGCTCACACATTCATCATGTTTCTCCCACACTTTTCCATAAGGATGCAGTTGGCTTTAGATCCTCTGTAGCTTTGACTCCAAAAGCCAAGTGGTCGCCCTCGCGTCTCACCAGGCACCTTTTTGCCAGAGGCTCCAGGAGGGACCATTATCTCCAGCTGCAGAGTAAAGTACATTCTTTACATCTGGTCCCATCCTGACTGGGCCAAGAGCCACGGCGTGTGCAATCTCTTGCTTGATCTGCTTGAAAGCCTGCTGTTGTTCAGGACTCCACTGGAAATTATTGTTTTTATGGGTCACAAAGTAAAGAGGGCTCACAATTTGACTGTACTCGGGATGTGCATTCTTCAAAAACCTATGGCCCCCAGAAAAGCTTGTGCCTCTTTCTTGTTAGCTGGTGGAGCCAGTGCTACAATCTTGTTGATAACTTCTGTTGGAATCTGGCAATGTCCATCTTGCCATTTCACCCCCTGGAACTGGATCTCTCTGGCAGGTCCCTTGACCTTACTCTTCTTGATGGCAAAACTGGTTTTGAGGAGAATCTGGAGAATTTCCTTTCCTTTGTTGAAAACTTCTTCTGCTCTGTCCCCCCATACAATGATATCATCGATGTACTGGATGTGCTCTGAGGTCTTACCCTTCTCTAGGGTGGTCTGGATCAATCCATGACAGATGGTGGGACTGTGTTTCCACCCCTGGGGCAGTCAATTCCAGGTGTACTGCACATCCCTCCACGTGAAAGCAAACTGCAGCCTGCACTCTGTACCAAGGGAATGGAGAAAAGCGCATTTGCAATGTCAATAGTGGCACCACTTCACTGTCTTGGACTCCAGCTCGTACTGGAGTTCCAACATGTCTGGCACAGCAGCACTTAATGGTGGCGTGACTTCATTCAAGCCACGATAGTCCACAGTAAGTCTCCATTCTCCATCAGATTTATTTACAGGCCAGATGGGGCTGTTGAAGGGTGAGTGAGTCTTATTGACCACCCCTTGACTCTCCAACTTCCTGATCGTCTTATGGATTGGGATCACAGCATCTCATTTGGTCCGGTACTGTCGCCTGTGCACTGTCTTAGTGGCTCTTGGCACTTGTTGATCATCGACTCGCGGGAATCCTACAACAGAATGATCTTCTGAGAGGCCAGGCAGGGCAGACAATTGCTTGGATTTCTCCTCAGTCACTGTGGCTACACGAAAAGCCCATTGGTAACCCTTTGGGTCCTTGAAGTATCCTCTTCTGAGGTAATTAATACAAGGGACACAGGGGGCTTCTGGCCCCTTCACAATGGGATGCTTTTCCCATTGCTCTCCAGTCAAGCTGATGTTGGTCTCTACCACTGAAACCTCCTGCGACCTTCCTGTCTCCCCAGAAATAGAAACATTCTCTGTAGTCTCCTGTTCAGATGGCATCAAAGTACACTGGGCACCGGTGTCTATCAAAGCTTGGTATCTCTGGGCATCCGATGTGCCAAGCCATCAAACCCACGCAGCCCAGGAAACCAGATTATCTTCCTGGTCCCTTTCCTTCTCCTGGCAGAAGGCAGGGTCCCTCTATTGGTCCTTGTCAGAGCATTCACTGTCGGATATCCTCTTTCTACACTAGAGGTCTTCTTGTCATCATGGAAGCAGACTTCAGCCTTCTTGTGTCTTGGAGATCGCAATTGTTCCATCCTTTTCTAGATGCAGAGGGCAGCACAATAGCAGGGGAGGAGGAAAAGGCTGAGAAACTTAATGCCTCCTTTGGTTCAGACTGTAACACTAAAACAAGCTGTCCTCAGTATATTAAACTCCCAGGGCAGGAAGTTGGTGACAGGGAGGTGAATGATTCCCCCATAATGCAGTAGGAAATGCTCAGTGACCTGCCTTGCCAATTAGACCCCAACAAGGTCCAAGGCCCAGAAGAGATGCACCCGAGTGCACCATCCCATGGAACATGCAGGACATCCAGGGAATCAGGCCCAGCCAGCGTGGGGTTGGGAAAGGCAGGTCCTCCCTGACCAACCTGGTCTCCTTCTGTGACAAATGACACCCTCAGCAGCTGAGGGAGAGGCTGTGGATGTGTCTGTCCTGACTTCAGGAAAGCTTCTGGCCCCATCTCCCACAGCATGTCCTGCACAAACTAGTTGCTCATGGCCTGGATGAGGGAACTGTTTGCTGGGGGAAAAACTGGCTGATGGCCCAGGGAGTGGTGGGGGATGGAACTAAATCCAGGTGGAGCCGGTCACTGGTGGGGTTCCCAAGGGCTCAGGGTTGGGACTGCTCCTAACATCGTTATTGGTGATCTGGATGAGGGGATCGAGTGCCCCCTTAGGAAATTTGTGGATACCATGAAGTTGGGTGTGAGTATGGATCTGCTGGAGGGCAGGAAGGCTCTGCAGAGGGATCTGGACAGGCTGCATCAATCAGGCCAAGTGTCAGGGACTGCACGTGGGTCACAAAAACCCCCTGCAATGCTCCAGGCTGGAGGTAGAGTGGCTTGAGAGCTGCTCATCAGGAAGGGACTTGGGGGTGCTGCTTGAAAGTGACTGGATATGAGCCAGAGTGTGCCCAGGGGGGGAAAGAAGGTCAAGGGCACCCTGGCCTTTCTGGAGAACAGGGTGACCAGCAGGACCAGGGCAGAGATTGTCCCTCTGTCCTGGGCACTGGGGAGGCCCCACCTGGAGTGCTGTGTCCAGTTCTGGCCCCTCAGTGCAAAAAAGCCCTGGAGAGGCTGGAGTGTATCCAGGGAAGGGAACGGAGCTGGGGAAGGGTCTGGAAAACCTTTCTGATGAGGAACAGCTGAGGGAACTGGGGTTCTTTAGTCTGCGGATGGGGGAACCCAGACTGCACCTCATCACTCTCTACAATGACCTGAAAGGAGGTTTCAGTGGGGAAGAGGGGTCGGTCTCTTCTACAAAACCTTTAGTGACAGCTAAAGAAATGGATTTGAGTTGCCTTGGGTGAGGGTCAGGTTAGATATTATAAAATGCTTTTTTCACTGAGAGAGTGTTTAGGTGTTGGAATAAGTAGCCCAAGGAGGTGGTGGAGTCTCTGGAAGTGTTCAGATGACATCTGGATATGGCACTTTGGGATATGGTTGAGAGGTGACTATGGGGGTGCTGGTTTACAGCTGGACCAGAAGATCTTGAAGATCTCTTCCAACGTTAATGATTTTGTGATTCTGTGACCTGTCATCACAGTTTCAAGGTTTGTGCTCTAACACAGTCCTAAGGCTGTTTTCTCAGTTGGGTGCCTCAGTGGGACCCACTAACACCACAAGAAACTTTACAGTTTGAATCTCACTTTGGTTTCTCAAGAGGTTCCTGCAACTCTCCTCAGGGTCTTATGTTCAGGGACTCATCCCCAAAGCCCCCAGGGTGATGAAATGCCTGGGGCTGTTGCTGTGCTGCTGAGCTGGGCCGGCCTCCTGACACACAGGGAGCTCCTGGCAACCAAGAAGAGCTTCTAAGTAACAGCTCTGCCCAGGAGCAGCTCCTCTGCACAGCCCAGTAGGGCTGAGTACACTGCCTGCAGCACCCAGGGCACAGGAGAGAAGGCAGAGAGATGGGAGGCAACCTGGGCTGGGAGGGGACTGATCTCTCACTATGGGAGAAACCTTCCCAGGATTTGAATGAAGAATTCTCTGGCTGTAGGACACTTAAACTTCTCCTGCTGGAGGGATCTCCTAAAGCTGCCACATCCCTCAGCTTGTAGGATCTTTCAGAAGGTCTGTGTGTGTTGGGGCAGGGATTCTGCTGCCTGCCAGGGGCATCTCTCAGCCCGGCTAAGGAGCTGCCACCGCCCTGCAGGGAGAAGGGGTGGGGGGAAGGAGGGATCCCTCCTGGCAGGCAAGGGTTTGGCAGGGCCCTTCAGCTGCAGGCTCAGAGCTCCTCCCAGCTTCAGCTCCACCTGCTGCCATTTGCAGGGGCCCTTCTCAGGAAGCACATCCACTGCCAACACCTGCCCCTTCCCAGCCAGCGCAGGGGGTCTGGGATCTGCTCTGCAGCCCCTGCCCAGGCAGAGCTGCCCCTGGGCCCTGGGCTGGGGATGGGCTCTAGCAGCACTGGCAGGAAGCTGAGCTGGGCACAGGGAGAGGCTGCTGGCAGGAACAGCTCCTCACACACACACAGGCAGGGAGAGAGAGGCAGCTGCTGCCACAAGTGCTGGCCAGGGGGATGTGGCCCCTCCCTGCCTGTGTCTGTGGGACAGAGCCCTTCCCTGAGCAGCTCCTGCCTGGGCTCCTTTGCCAGCCCAAGCAAAGCCTCTGCCCTCAGGCCCACGGGGGATGGGCTGGGCATTGCCCTGCAGCAGCCAGAGCCCAGGCAAGGACAAGGCCCTCATTTCCATCTGTCTCTGGATGTTCCAAGTGCCCTCCAGGCAACTTCAGGCTCTTCCGCTGTTTCCCTGGGTGTCCTGCAGGGCTGCAGGTGCCCTCCAGGAGGGCACAGCTCTGCTGCACAGGATCCCCGTGGAGAAAACTCCAAAGTGCTAAATCCATGGAAATTCTCTGGGCAGCTGTACTTGGGAGCTGCAATGATCCCTCTGTGTGGAAGTCTGGGAGGAGAAAGATGAGATCCTAATCCTGGGGAAAGGGAAGGATTCTCCCAATTTTCTCTTTGAACCAGGATTCCTCTGCTCCCAGAAGTGCCTTGGTTTTTTTTTTTAAAGAGAATTCCTAAGGGTGATCCCCCTTCAGCTCCAAGCTGCCAGCCAGGAGCAGCTGTGAACAGGAAAGGTGGCCAGCTCTTGTCTCTGCACCAAGAGACCATCCCTTTGCCTCTCAGCACTCACAAGATTTCACTTGGAGCACATTAGAAATGTCACAGGTTTCAACCATCCAACCATCAGTCCTGGCAAGAGGAAATGGAACCAGATAAAGTACCCAGATCTCCTCCCTCTGTTGTCGCTTGGGCAAACTGTGAACAACAGGTCTGGAAACGAATACATCCCAAGAACATTGAATTGGAGGTCACCCTGTGCTCCAAGTTGCCTCCCATTGCACAACATGAAGGATTCCTCAGGTGCTCATTCCAGGGTCCCTGCTCTCAATGCCCCCTTCAAGGAGCAAACCCCAGAGCTCAGGGGAGAGGGATGCAGAGAGATCTTCCTGAAATGAGGCCTTGAATTTTTAATTGCTGAGACATGTAATATGTTTTGCTTATTGAATCTGGACTAATTAAGTTCTGCCTTTTTGTCCTCAACAGAAAACGATACTCTGAGACAGCAAATGTCCAACAGCAGCTCCATGGCCCAGTTCCTGCTCCTGGCATTCTCAGATAGTCAGGAGCTGCAGCTGCTGCACTTCTGACTCTTCCTGGGCATCTCCCTGGCTGCCCTCCTGGGCAACGGCCTCATTCTCAGTGCCGTAGCCTGCGACCAGCACCTGCACACCCCCAGGGACTTCTTCCTGATGCACCTCTCCCTCACAGACCTGGGCTGCATCTGCACCACTGTGCCCCAAACCATGCACAACTCCCTCTGGGGCACCACAACCATCTCCTACATGGGATGTGCTGCACAAGCCTTTCTCTTTTTCTTCTTCATCTCAACCTAGTATTTCCTCCTCACCATGATGTGCTACGACCGCTATGTTGCCATCTGCAGACCCCTGCACTATAGGACCCTCCTGGGCAGCAGAGTCTGTGCCCACATGGCAGCAGCTGCCTGGGCCTCTGGGTTTCTCACTGCTCTGCTGCACACAGCCAATACATTTTCCCTGCCCCTGTGCCAGGGCAATGCCCTGGGCCAGTTCTTTTGTGAAATCCCTCAGATCCTCAAGCTCTCCTGCTCACACTCAGGCTACCTCAGGGAAATTGGACTTCTTGTCATTAGTGTCTGTTTAGCACTTAGTTGTTTCATTTTCATGGTTTTCTCCTATGTGCAAATCTTCAGGGCTGTGCTGAGGATCCCCTCTGAGCAGGAACAGCACAAAGCCTTTTCTATTGCCTCCCTCACCTGGCCGTGGTCTCTCTGTTCCTCAGCACTGGCACATTTACCTACGTGAAGCCCCCCTCCATCTCCTCCCCATCCCTGGATCTGGTGGTTTCAGTTCTGTACTCAGTAGTTTCTCCATCACTGAACCCCCTCATTTACAGCCTGAGGAACCAGGAGCTCAAGGATACCCAGATGAATTTGATGACTCGATGTTTTTCAGAGACATCAAACTGCCTGTTTTCTGGTGCCTAACATTCAGAACGGAACTCACTAATGGCCTCATCTACCATTTTAGGTTTTTGTGGGAGGTTATCGTATTGTTCTTGCAATAATTTTCTGTGCAATTAAAAATTCTTAGGCACCTACTTTCTAATTTATGTGTTTACCCATTGAATTCGACCCAGAGATGTAAAAATGATTAATTGTGCTCTCGGAGTACTTTAAGAAAATAAAGGACCCTGCAGTGCCTTCTTTGTCCAGGACCCTTCTTCTTAGCTGCTCCTAAAGGACAGCACACTGCAGGACAGCGGGGATTTGCAAAGGGCAAGGGGACAAGAATCCCAGCACAGAAGCACTGCCAGGGAGCAGCAGAGCTTGGTCTTTCAGAGCTGCTCTTTCCACTTCCACACTGTCCTTGTGAGCCTCTTTCTTGCTGCAAGGCCTGAGTGCTCTCTGAGCACAGTCCTGGGGGTGGAAGCCCTTTGAGCACAGGCAGGGACAGGCACTGGGAACTTGTGAAGCAGAGCTGGCCTCCCTGACAGCATCTACAGGATGTTGTGGGATCTTCTGAGGGCACTGCATGGACTGGGTCACTTCTTCTGTGCCCTTTTGCTGCAGGGCTGGAACTCTCCTGCAGTGATGCCAGGACACTCCTGCTCTTTGCATTCCCAGCCTGATTTTTAGTTCCCCTCCTGTTCCCAGGGACATGCTGGGATTGCTTCAGAGCTGCCATCCTGGGGCAGCTCCTGCCCAGTATGGGCAGGCACAAGGTCTCTCCCCCTGCTCCTCTCACCTCAGCAGTGCCACTGTTTGCTGCAGTGTCCTCCTCCTTGCCTAGCACAGCCCTCCTGGCATAGTTGGACACAGCCCTTGTTCTACACATTCCTCATGGCCCTGCCCAAGCTCCTCAGCTTGGTCTGAGCTAAGTTGTGCTGCCCAAGAACACGCTGACTCCAGAGGGGTCCAAGCGGGGCAGAGCCGGTGACTCTGGTCCGTGCGGCAGTGGGGGGGAGGCAGCGGCTCTGCTTGATTCCATGGAGTGCTGGGCAGTCACAATGGCCCCTTGGTTCCAGGAGATTCCACAGTGTCCCTGCATTCCTTTGGTTCCAGGAGGCTCGGCAGTGCCCAATGAGCCCTTGGTTCCAGCAGGTTCTGCAACATCAGAATGGCCCATTGATTTCAGGAGATTCCACAGTGTCTCAGGGTTCCTTGGCTTCCCTGAGGCCCTGCAGTGTCCCAGTGGCCGCTTGAGCCCAAAAGGTTCCTCAGTGTCAGAGTGGCCCCTTCAATCCCAGAGGTTCCCCAGTGTCCCAATGGCCCCTTAGATCCAGGAGCTTCCATTATGTCCCAGGGTTCTTGCAGTTTCTCTGAGGGCCTGCAGTTTCAAAATTGCTGTTTCAATTCCATTCGGACCCTGTAGGCCCTCCTGGAGCTGAAGGGACCATTGTGACACTGTAAAACCTGGCAGAATCAAGGGCCCAGTAAGACAATGCAGGTCCTCAGTGAACCCAAGGTAACATGGAAAGCACAGAAACTCGTGGCATCACGGGGTCATTGTGACACTGTGGGAACTCATGGAATGAAGGGGCCATTGTGACCCTGCAGGGCTTCGTGGAACCTTGCCTGTTGGGAAACACAAAGGGATGTGTGGGGGTGTTTCACTGACAACCAGGAGAATTTTGGAGAGGGACTTTTACACACCCAGACCTTGATGTGTCCACACATCTCTGCCTGGGTGTGGGTGTGAATTGACTGTGGTGTGAGTGTTGTTATTGTGAATCTATTATTCACTCACTGTGAAAATTGTAGTAAATGCTGTTGAATCACTTGATAACTGTTAAGTTGGTCAATGAATAAGTCCTACTAACCTCTTTTGCCCCCTTATTTTGTGTCCAAATCCTTTGCACAATAACCATCTTGCATCCCAAGGCTCTGTGTAAATCATTGCCTTTCAAAGAAAAAATATTGTTTTGTGATGTCCACTTTTAAATCTTCCTACTTAATTAAACTACATAAAAACTCCAATTAGTTAAGTCTCGAAAACATGAAGATAATTAAAGGAAGGAAAATAATTTGTTTTTCTGTATTTTAATGAGCCCAACAGCGTATTTACAGAAAAGTCCATCATCCTGAAGATTGAAGAAGCTGCTCAAGAAGTCAGAAGCCAAACTCCCAGTCCCTTGAAGCATTGCTGGGCCCCACTGAGGGCAGGCACTGACAAAGCCTCCCCAGGGACTCCTTAGAGCAGATCCTTGCAGGCCAGGAGTGCAGGCAGACAAAGGAAAGTTGCTTGTGGTGGCCTGAGTGGCAGAGGCAGCTGCCAGAGCCAAGGGCACAAAGGCCTGGGTGCCTTTGGACCTTGCAGCCCAGCCAGAGCCCTTGGCCATCTCTGCTGCAGGCTGTGCTCCCCTGTCCCTGCTGCTCCT
>NW_020956940.1:26546-38373 GCF_003031625.1 Empidonax traillii
GCATTTCTGGGCCCTCCCTGATGTCTCTGCTGTCCCCCAGCTCTGGCTGGTGCCATGTGCACTTGGCCTTCTTAGCTCTGATGCTGAGCCCCTGTGCCACAGGACATCCCTGACAGAGCCCAGGCCCTTCTCCTGGGGGTCACTGCAGAGCTGAGCAGATCCAGGTCACCTCCCATTGCTCTGCCAACCCCTTGGGCCTGCTTTGGGCCCTGCAGGTCCTTGCCCTGCTCCCAAGGGCTGTGGGGGTACTTAATGGTCAGGGTTTGGGCTTTAGAGCTCCGGGTGGGGATTAGGCAGAAGTTTGGGAGGTTTGTTGTTCTGCTGGCAGGGTCTGGTTCCTGATTCGGGGAAGAGGGTTTGGGGCTTGGTAAGGATTAAAGCTTGTGTTTTCATACTGGTAATGCAGGTTTGGGAATGGGGTGGGCATTGAAAACAAATAAGAGTCTGGAGATCTGGGTTTGTTGTTTTTTTTTTGTTTTGTTTTGTTTTGCTTTGTTTTTAAATCTTGGAATTAGAGCAGTGGATTCCTTTTAATGGGAGGGGCAGCACTTTTGGGTAGTGTTGAGGTTACAAAGAGAGTAAAGGTCCATCAGGAATGTTTGCACAGTCATTGTTTCAGCACCTTCAGCATTCCCTGAAACTGTTTTTATCTCACCAAAACCTTTCTTATTTGTTGGACATCTCCTTTTCCCTCACCCAATTATCCCATCCAATTTTTTCCCAGTTCTGCTGACCTCCCCAAAGCCTTTCATCTGGATGGAGTCACCGTTTTGATGACCCTCCTGTCCCCTGAGCATCTGCCTGCCCTCCTTGGCCAGTCCATTCCTGGGGACAGCCCTGGCAGCCCAGCCCCCAAGGGCACAGGATGTGCTGCTGTGCTGGAGAGGACCCTCCTCAGCCTGTGCAGCAGGGCTGGAGGTGGGGGATTCCCTGCCCCTCCCCAGCTGGGCCCTTCCTGCCTCTCACGGGCACTGGAGCTATCCCAGGGCATCTCTGGGGGCGTGGCCACCCCTCTGACTGCTCTGGGAAGTCATGCCCTGAAGACATGAGTGTGGATTTTGGGAGAGAGTAGAAACCTCTGCAGAACAGAACTCTTGGTAATTGCTAAAGTCTTCCGGTCCAACCATTCAAGGGTTCCTTTTTTATTTTTAAAAATTTTAATATTTTTTCATTGTTTTTTCACTGAAAAACCAAACCCATATTCACCGACCTGATTCACTCACTGTATGAACAGCTTTGAACAGCTACTTATCAAAATAAATTTCCTACCAATGATTCAAATGAAGAAATATTGCTCATATCTCTAATTTTGCCTCTTTTGCACCTCAGCCCTGCAGGGTGTCACCTGCTCTGACCTGTCTGAGATGCCCCACAGCCTGAGGGATGGACAAGGCAATTGTGATTGTTCTTGACTGGTCTGTGACCACTGTCCTGGGGCAACTTTCGCAGGGTGTGCAGCACATGGAAAAGACCAGACCCTGCTCTACTGCTCCTTCCCATCCCTCCCAGGAGGGTTGGTTTTGTGAGGACCCTGCAGAGCCCCCACCCTGCACACTCACACCCTGCAGCTCAACACTGGGGTTTTCCCTCCCTGGCACTGCCCAGTCCAGCCCCTCCCTGGTCCCCCCATGTCCCTGCCCCTGCCGCAGCCCAACAGAGCAGCCCAGTCAGGTCTGGCCCTGCAGCAAGAAATGGAGGCCATGGAGGTCAGGGCCAGGGCCTGTGTGTCTGCAGTGCTCAGGAGATCATCAGCTCGGGCAGCTCCTGCTGCCCCAGGGCCAGGGCAGCCTCTTTGCATGGCCCCTCTGCTCACCCAGGCTGTCCTGCTCTTCTCCTGGCACATCCCATCAACCCCCAGAACCTTTCCCCAGGGGGACACGTCTGTGCTGGCCTGAGAAACCCTTCCTGCAGCCCCTGCCCATGCTCCCCACAGCCCCCGAGCTGGGGGGGCTGCTCTGCAGAGCGGGGGGACTGTGAGGCCCGGGGCCATGGGGGACCCTGTTGGGTTGTGCTGCTATAGCTGGAAGGCAGAGCCAGCTGATGGTGCTCCCTGCCACTGAGCACCTCCCACAGACGCTTCTGTGTGGCCATGGAGGGTGCTCAGAGGGGCCCTGCCTTGTTCCAGAGCTGGGACATGGCTTGGGGGCTGCTCTTGATTGACGTGTGAAAGTTCACTGAGGGGAAGAGAAGTCCCTTGTAAGAGTTTTCCCTGTACCTGCTGTGTCCCCTGGGGTTGCAGAGCTCTCTTTGCCACTTCCCAGCAAGACTTAGTACTTTGTCTGTGGGTGACTCCACCCTGGGCAGGATTCTGCTCCAGGGCTCCAGTCACTGCTGACTGTAGGGGACGGGCTGTCCCTGCAGATCCTCTGTGCTCTCCTGCACTTCCTCATTTCCTACACACAAGTCCTCACCTGCCATCAGAGCCAGCACAAGCTGCAGAGCCCCAGGCAGGTGACCTGGAGATGCTTTGTCATCTCCATTGGCCATCGGCCACTGACACACAACATCTGAGCCAGCCCTCAGTCCCTGCAGTCCCAGTGGGTCCCTGCCCTCCCTTCACTCTCTCCATGGAGAAACAACAAAGCAATAAGACTTTGCAGAGTCTATTCCTTGGACTTCTTCTCCATACCAGTGTTGGGAAAAGCCCTCAGCCTTCAGGAAGTGCCTGCAGGGGAAGTCCTTTGCTGATGGAAGTGCTGGTGTGGAGCCCAGCCCTGTCCCAGCAGTGCCCAGGGCCTGTCCCTGCCTGTGGTCCCAGGACTGACACACAGCAGGACAGTGACTAGCTGCCAGAGCACTCAGGCCTTGGACACGGGCAGCAAAGGAGAGGGGGGAGTGCAAAGAGAGCAACTCTGGAAAGACCCAGCTCTGGTGCTCTCTGGCGGGGCTGGGACTCTTTTCCCCTCCACATCTGCAAACATGGCAATGCCCTCCAACTTCAAAGCAGGTCTGGGAGGAAGGGTCAGGGAAAAAGAATTTGTGTCCTTTCTTACAGTCAGAGATTGTGAATCCTCATGTACAAACAATTACAGGGAGGATGTTTGAAAAAGACCTTGCTGCATGGATATTTATTTTGTTTAAATGCACACAGAGCAGGATTCCTGATTAGTACATTTTCTGGGTCAAGAAAAAGGGCAAGAGAGTGAATTATATATGGGATGAAGTATAAATTTTCACACATAAAAGAACAGAAAAGGAAAGTCCTCCACCTCAACATAATCTAAAGCTTTACAGGGAAGGCTGAGCCCAAAATGTGTTACACAATGAGTGGTCTGCATAAGAAACAATGCAGGTTATTGCTCCTGAGAAACATCCAGTCATCATTGTCCTTATGGCATCCTTGAGCTCCTGGTTCCTCAGACTGTAGATGAGGGGGTTCAGGGATGGAGGCACCACCGAGTACAGAACTGACACAATCAGATCCAGAGATGGGGAGGGGCTTCATGCAAGAAAATGTGCCAGTGCTGAGAAACAAGGAGACCACAGCCAGGTGAGGGAGGCATGTAGAAAAGGCTTTGTGCTGTCCCTGTTCAGAGGGGATCCTCAGCACAGCCCTGAAGATCTGCACATAGGAGAAAATAATGAAAATGAAACAACCAAATGCTAAACAGGCACTTAAACCAAGAAGGCAAATTTCCCTGAGGTAGCCTGAGTGTGAGCAGGAGAGCTTGAGGATCTGAGGGATTTCACAAAAGAACTGGCCCAGGGCATTGCCCTGGCACAGGGGCAGGGAAAATGTATTGGCTGTGGGCAGCAGAACATTGAGAAACCCAGAGGCCCAGGCAGCTGCTGCCATGTGGGCACAAGCTCTGCTGCCCAGGAGGGTCCCGTAGTGCAGGGGTTTGCAGATGGCAACGTAGCCTTCATAGCACATGACAGTGAGGAGATGATACTCTGCTGAGATGAAGAAGAAAAAGAGAAAGGCTTGTGCAGCACATCCCATGTAGGAGATGGTTGTGGTGTCCCAGAGGAAGTTGTGCATGGCTTGGGGCACAGTGGTGCAGATGCAGCCCAGGTCTGTGAGGGAGAGGTGCATCAGGAAGAAGTCCCTGGGGGTGTGCAGGTACTGGTCGCAGGCTACGGCACTGAGGATGAGGCCGTTGCCCAGGAGGGCAGCCAGGGATATGCCCAAGAAGAGCCAGAAGTGCAGCAACTGCAGCTCTCGCCTGTCTGCCAATGCCAGCAGGAGGAACTGGGCCATGGAGCTGCTGTTGGACATTTGCTGCCTCTGGGCATTGGGGACCTGTTAATGGAGAAAAGGACAGTGACAAGTGAGGACAAGCTGCTTTGAGCTAAACTTGTGCCATTTCCTATAGGTGGTCTCACTGTGACTCATCCGCCTTTGTTCTCTCTCTGGGGAAAACCTTCATCCAGGTGCCTGAGTTCCGTTTGTCTTTCCTGGGTTTTCCATGGTCTGCCAGACCTTTGTGTGTGGGCTCTTTAGGAGCCATCCCTGCCCTGCTGCAGTGGTTTTGTGGCCATATGAGAGAGGGACTGGGCTGGAGATTCAGGATTTTTCAGATGGAATCACTCTGAAAGGCTTGTCAGGATCTGCACTCCCAGTTTTTTAGGATGCAGATGACCCGACAGAGATTCAGGGAATTTTTCCCTACCCACTCTTCATGCCTGGTTCTCCAAGCTCAGAAATCCCTGGCATTTCTGCTGCTCTCAGAGTGAACCACTGAGAGACATAAGAGGCAAAGGGATTCCCTGTGTCTTAGGGCAAGGTTATGGGGCTGGATGGGCTTCTTCCCAACTGGTCTGTACTTGCACCTTTGGGTATTGAAGGACAATCACACTCCCATGTCACCCTGAGAAGAACCAGACCCTGCCAACAGCAGAGGGATCACTGAATGTCTCACCCTTTGCAGCTCCCTGAGGCTCACTGACAGAACTAGGTAACAGCAACAAGGAAAAATACATGGTGGTCCTACTGAGAGGCCAGAGACAGCTGGGCACTCAGCAGTGGTTTACTGTGCCACCTCCCAAACACCAACAGTGCCCTCCTTCCCACAGCATTTCTCTTTTCAGCTTCCTCTCCTTCCCTGATCACATCCCTGCTGCCTGGCCATTTTCCTCCCAAGGGGGGTCTTTTCCCTGTCAACCCTCACAGGCCCCATCCCAACCTCTGTGCACCCACCCCGGCCCTACAGAAACCTGCCTGTCTGCAGGGCACAGCCTGGGGCATGTTCTGCCTGCAGGTGGGAAAGTGCAGGTGAGAAGAGCCCTGATGGGCCCAGCAAAGTTGGTGCTGGCCCTGTGCAGAGCTGAGGAGTGGCTGAAGGCACTTCAGGAGACTCCCAGCAGACCGACTGACCACTCAAAGTTACAGATCAGGAGTCTCAGTACACGCTCGATACTTACAGATCCTCTTCTACTTCTCTCATCCCCCAACCATCTTATCCTGCTCCCAGTAAGAGAGTTGAAAAGAGTCTCATGAAAACTCCTTATCTTTGCAGTAATCCCTTGTGGGGAGTGAACGGATGAGATCTTACAAAGAATGCAGAGAAATGCTGGAAGAACCTCAGTGGGCCTCCCAGGAAGACATCCATCTTGGAGAGCTCTGACAGCCGGGACCAGGAAAGAGCCCGCAGTCCTGTGATAAGAAGACAGGCATCCCAGGACCCCCCTCTCCTACACTCCCTTTTCCCCTCCTGGGCCCCCAAAGACCACACCTTCCCTTCCTCCCCTGGCGATCCCTTCCCCCTGAATGAATAAACATATCCCCCTAACCAATATCTTCAAGCTCCCTTATCAGAAGTCCTCGAGATTCGAGGGTTCAAAACCAAATCTACCCCTATGCCAGAACCTTCTATACCCTCCCTATATAAGCACCCTGGTAATAAAGGAATCGGCCATTTTGCCGGACATGTAACCTGCGTGTACGTGTCTGTTTCCCACGCAAGATGCGCTCTGGGCCGGATGATTGGGCATTTAAACCCCCCATTCGTCAATCCCTGACTTACCTTCTTGGACAGAGTCATTCAGAGCTGTCCCCAGGTTGATCTGGAGCTCTGAGCAGCGCTGACCCACACAGCACCTTCTCAGCAGCAGGACCCTGCCCTGCTCAGGTTTGCTCTTTGCCCAGAGCCCTTCTGCCCCAGCCCTGGGAG
The DNA here is from genome assembly GCF_003031625.1 of Empidonax traillii. Lineage (NCBI taxonomy): Eukaryota > Metazoa > Chordata > Aves > Passeriformes > Tyrannidae > Empidonax > Empidonax traillii. The sequence continues at coordinate 32,660 of NW_020956940.1, forward strand.
CAGCTCCCCAGGCTGGCTGGGAGCTGCCCCTGGCAGAGTCGCTGTCCAGCACAGCACCCTGGGCTGCAAGAACCTGCTCTGCCCCACAGCCCTGGGCACCCCTGGCTGAACCCCCGGCTTCACAGCCCTGCAGCAGACCCTGGGAACAGGGACCTGTCTTACTCTGTCCCTTGGATGGTGCAGCAGGAAAACCCAGCTCTGACACATGGACACCTCCTCTGCAGTGGAGGAACTGTAGGTGTCCTTGAGACAGAACCTGAAAACTGTAGGGTGGGCCAGCATTAGGAGATCTCTGCAGGAACTGATGTTTATATTCCTTACAACTTAGTTTCAAACACTGTGACAATTTCTCCTCTAGTGAGATCTTAGTGAGCTCTCCTCTTTCCTTTCACCCCAGACTGTGCTTCACCTCCCTCTCTCAGTTTCCTTCTCTGCCCCCAGCACCTGCAGGCAGTGCCCTCAGCCCTGCTGGGCTGTGCAGAGGAACTGCTCCTGGGCAGAACTGTCTCTCTGCAGCACTGCCTGCTTGCCAGGAGCTCCCTGTGTGCCCAACTCTGCAGCACAGCAACAGCTCCAGGCATTTCATCACCCTCAGGGGCTTTGGGGATGAGTCCCTGAACATCAGACCCTGAGGAAAGTTGCAGGAACCTCTTGAGAAACCAAAGTGATATTCAAACTCTGAAGTTTCTTGTGTTGTTATGGGTCCCACAGAGGGACCCAGCAGAGAAAACATCCCTAGGATCTTGTTAGAGCACAAACCTGGAAACTGTGATGACAGGTAACAGAATCACAGGATCATCAAGGTTGGAAGGGACCTTCAAGATCTTCTGGTCCAACTGTCAACCATAATCACCATAATCACCCCTAAACCATATCCAAAGTGTCACATCCAGATGCCATCTGAACATTTCCAGAGATACCTCCCTGGGCTACTTGTTCCAATTCCTGAACACTCTTTCAGTGAAAAAAGTTGCTTTTAATATCTAATCTGAACCTCACCCAAGGCAACTCAAGGCCATTTCCTCTCTTGCTCTCACTAAAGGTTTGGCAGAAGAGATTGACCCCCCCTTTACCACTAAAACTTATATTCAGTATAGAGTGATGAGGTGCACTCTGAGCCTCCTCTTCTGCAGACTAAAGAACCCCAGTTCCCTCAGCTGCTCCTCATCAGAAAGGTTTTCCAGACCCTTCCCCAGCTCCATTCCCTTCTCTGGACACGCTCCAGCCCCTGCAGGGTCTTTTTGCACTCAGGGGCCAGAATTGGACACAGCACTCGAGGTGGGGCCTCCCCAGTGCCCAGCACAGAGGGACAATCTCTGCCCTGGTCCTGCTGACCACCCTGTTCTCCATAAAGGCCAGGGTACCCTTGACCTTCTTGCCTCCCTGGGCACACTCTGGCTCATATCCAGTCACTGTCAAGCAGCACCCCCAAGTCCCTTCCTGATGAGCAGCTCTCAAGCCCGTCTGCTCCCAGCCTGGAGCATTCCAGGGGCTTGTTGGGACCCAAGTGCAGTCCCTGACACTTGGCCTGATTGATGCAGCCTGTCCAGATCCCTCTGCAGAGCCTTCCTGCCCTGCAGCAGATCCACACTCACACCCAACTTCATGGTATCCACAAATTTCCTCATCCCAATCACCAATAACGATGTTAAACAGGAGCAACCTCAGCCCTCAGCCCTTGGGAGCCCCACTTGTGACCGACCCTACCTGGGTTAATTCCATCCCTTGCCTGTATTTTGTTCCATTCCCCAGGGAAGGGACCTCAAAGAGCATCTCATTCCGACCCCCTGCCATGGGCAGGGACACCTTCCACTAGACCAGATTGCTCAGAGCCCCATCCAGCCTGGCCTTGAACACCTTCCATGGATGGGGCAGCCAGAACGTCTCTGAGCAACCTGTGCCAGGATCTCACAACCCTCACAGTCAAGAATTTCTTCCCAATATCCCACCTAACCCTGCCCTCTGTCAGTGTGAAGCCATTCCCTCTTGCCCTGTCACTCCAGGCCCTTGTCCAAAGTCTCTCTCCATCTTTCGTGTTGGCTCCCTTTAGGCACTGCAAGGCCACAGTGAGGTCACACCAGAGCCTTCTCTTCTCCAGGCTGAACAATCTCAGTTCTCTCAGTCTTTCCTCCCAGCAGAGCTGCTCCATCCCTCTGATCACCTTGCTGGTCTCCTCTGGACTCGCTCCAGCAGCTCCATGTCCTTGCTGTGCTGGACCCCAGAGCTGGAGGCAGCTCTGCAGGGGTGACAACATTAGAGCCATGTGTGTTCCAGCAGGGACACTGTGGAACCTCCTGGAGGAAAGGGGTCATTGGGACACTATGGGGCCTTCTGGACCAAAAGGAACCCTGGGAGACTGTGGAATCTCATGGAATCAAGGGAGTATTGTGACAATGTGAAAACTTATGGATTTAAGAGGCCCTTGTGACACTTCAAGGCCTCATGAAACCAAAGGAACCCTGAGAGGCTGCAGAAACTCATGTAATCAAGGAGTCATTGTGACACTGTTGGGCGTTCTGAACTCAAAGGAATCCTGGGATGTAGCTTTCCAAACCAAGCTGTCAGCAGAAAGGAACTTGCAGGGTTTGAGTGGCAAAACTTGGAAAACAGAGGCTGACAAACATGCCGTGATCTAAGAAGCTGGACCCCGGTCACAGGTTCTATCAAAGCACAACCTTATAGATTAAGCTGGTTCCAGTAGAATCAAGAAAGGACTCTTCTAGATAATGTTATTAAACTATGTCTAAAACCCCCTTAAATCCTTTGATCCTCCTTGAAGAAAAATTAACCTATTTGGACACTGTAGTAAATACTTTTGTAACTTCCTAATTATCATAACTCGTCCTTCCATTAATATGTCCAGCATCTGAGACCCTTAAAAATGTGTTTTCTGTCCAATAAAGCATTCCAGTTTTAGCCCATACTGGGATTGTGTTAGTTTTGGTTTTTAGACCTCTAGAAATGGTGTCACATTCATGGAGCTGAGAACCTTCTACCATTTAGAAGATCATCAGCCACTGGTTGGTTGGACCAAGGGAAGCAGCACTGCTTGCGTTTCAGTGGTGTGTGCGTAGTCAGAACTGGAAGAAAACAGAAGGTGTGCATGTCCTCGGGCTGGACCACTGCAGTGAGCTGACCACAAACTCCAGACTCACTAATTATTTGTTTTAAAGACTTTTGTAATGTTAAGTAGGGAACATGAGGGCAAAAATAATCTTAAAATACATGCCTAAACTCTATGGCCCAGAAACTAATGAACAATCCTTGAAACAAGCAGCAAAATTTCTTGGGTCGTGGAAGACAGACTTTAAGACTCTTGAAAAACTAGTAATAACTATTTTTACTGTTTGGTGCAAAATTGAGCAGGAGAAGATAACCTTTTTTCCAAACCGCAAGTAGGTGCATTAACACCTGTGTCATCCCGCAGGGACAAAAGGCCCAAGGATGGCGGAGGTCCTCCTGCTCCGCCAGTGCCGAGAGCAGCCGGGACCCTCGCCCAGTGGGACCCTACTAAAAGTCACTGGGATCCCGGGGGAGGAAAACCGAGAGAGTTTGCAGCGAGAGCAGCCGCGGAGCGCCGGTGGCTGCTGAGGGCGCAGTGCGAGCACGGACTGTCCCACAAGTGTTACTGACGCAGAGAACAGAGGAGCAACTGCTCCTTGCCACTTTCTGTGGCCTCGGATCAGCGGCAGGAGCTCTGCATGCCAGACACGGGCACCCAGCACGGTGCTGCCGCATTTTCAAAGTACACGCCACAGTCTGTGGTGGGCACGGCAAATCGAGAGGCCTTAAAAGAACTGCCCCCCCCCATCCCGTGTGTGCTCTCAGACCCTGGCACGAGGCAGACCTGACCGCACCCAGCGCCGTGAAACAAAGTTCTTTATTTCATTTTATTTGACCGTCTTTGAAATTTTAATTTGAGATATTTCTCACATCGCTATTCAAGGAATACCTAGTGTGAGAAATATCTCAAATTAAAATTTCGAAGATGGCCAAATAAAGTGAAACAAAGAACTTTTATTTTCAGCGCGCGCTAGGTGCGGTCAGGTTTGCCTCGTGCCAGGGCCTGAGAACACACCGAGATGGGGGGGGGGGGGCAGTTCTTTTAAGGTCTCTCAATTTGTATAACTGTTCCCTTGTCCCTCCCATGCTCAACTCTGCTCTGCTTTCTTTCTTCCTTAAAAGGCAACATAGCCTTTTCTTGAGCCCGATTGGTTCTCTCAGGGCGGGCTCACACTTCTCTTTTCCAGTCCATTGGTTGTTTTAACCATCCTATCAGATTGTTTCCCTCTCCCGGCCGCATGGTCCCTTGGCAATGAGCCCTGGCTGGTCTCATTGCCTTACAGGCTTCCCGGTTCGCCTTCACACAGCAATAGCAAACAACAGTAACATGATCACAACTCTTAACAGGTCATGGCTGCAACAGAACTGCAGCCATAGGCAACTGTAAGAACACCCCTGATCACAAACTCCTCATCATGAGGCAATCATGGAAACCCTGCTTGTAATAAAACCGTTTCATTTATTTCTCACAATCCCCCCTTTTTCTTTTTCTCATGGTTTTATTACAAGTTAATCATTAGATGTTTTCATTGTTTTTCGGGATTGTTCCCATTCCACTAGTACTGCCAATACTCTGGTTTTATTTTTCACTTGCTTGGAGTTGGGGTCTAGGACCATGATCTTCTGTGGGTTTTTCGATTCATCGGTATGGTGGTCAGGTGCATTCTTTGAATTACACTAAGGATTAATCTCAAAAAACATGAAATTAAACAAGATAGGAATAACAGTGTAAGAAAGTTGTACAAAAGAAGGAAACTTAGCTGGTTTTACTATGTGGTTGGTTTTGTGTTTTTGTGTTTTGTTTTGTTTTTAATGAATTAGCTTACTACTCCTCATCTAATATTGATTTCTAATTTTTGCATTGGTATATGGGTTATTTTCCACTGTATTTCTTATTGGTTTAAAATGAATTAGTCTGAAGTGTAAAATTTATTACACACTTTTCACTTTCTGGACAGTTTGATTTTAGTCTGGTTCTTGTTCATTTTTATTATTGTATGTTTTGTTCATGTATTTGTGTGCCTTAAGGCATATATTTATACATTCTTTATAATAAACATTGTGATAACATTTTGGACAGTTGTTTTTAACAGTACTAATTAGCTGTAACATTATCATAGTAAGTAGAGGTCCAGTATGGCATGTGCCTCCACTTCCCATGCCTATTGGTTTGCAGCCAGCAGCAGGATAAAGATCTTCTTCGTGGCAGGTACAGAGGCCAATCTGGTCTTGCCCTCTACTATATTCTTTTTAGTGATCTCAAAGGCCTAGTTGGTGTATTAAAAGTTGGTTAAAGTTAATATATCTATGTAACAGTAATATTTGGTTCACAATGCTTTGTATAAAGAGGTAGTGTATCTACAGTTATTAATCTTGCTGTGAGACATAAGTCTATTTTGTTCCATGATTCTGGCATTATAGGTGACAATAATTTGGTAACTAAAATTCTCTTATGTTAAAAAAATGTTGTTTTCCTAAGGTCATAATGTCATCCCTCAGGACAGGATAAGAGACAAAGGACTTTTCTTATTTATGTGAGTGCTCTGTTTCTGCTTTAGAGAGTTGTTTGTTGTGTGGAGATATCAGTCCTGTCTTTGAGTATGCTCAGTTGAATTAGTTGTGTGTGATGGTCTGATTTGTTTTGGTTTGAA
>NW_020956940.1:38837-42461 GCF_003031625.1 Empidonax traillii
GTTTAGTGACAAAAGCAAAGAATTGGAATAAAAATTGGTTTGCTTTGGCTCTCAAGCTTAGTTTAGTTTTATTAACTAGGATCACTTCTTTTCTAACTTCTAAGCTATTGATTTTTGGCAAGGTAAAGGTAAAGCACTGGCTTTTATAATGGAAAGTCTTGGTTTAGCCAGCACAGAAATTTTCATAAAGAACATTTTTTTGTGTGTGATTGGAAGGAATATTTTTTAGTAGGGGTCATACCAGATAATTCTACAGTTAAATTTTATTAAAAAGTGTTCAGATTATAATAAAAATTATTCAGATATTTGTCAGATTGATGATATTTAGATGGCCAATTAATTTGCTACTTGCTTTCTTTTTGCACTAATACTTTGAATAAGCTTGTGAATATTTTTTTTAGTTCTGTTGGCTTATATTAGTCTCTCATATTATCAGGACTTGTAATTTTTTAAAAAATCAATATTGCTTATTAATATTGTTCAGACGACTAAGTTACAGGTGCAGCACAAGAATGAAGTAAAGTTTTTAAACAGATTTTTTTTTAGGTGTCATTATAAACATTAACATGAAAGAAATAGAGTAACTAAATAACTGATCTACTTTTAGTAGCTTAATGTGTAATTTTGCAAAGGTCAGTTAGTAGGACAACTCCTTCTTATTCGATTTGATGTTATAATATTCAACTAGGAAAAGAATGAAAACATAAAAAGTTGAACTTCTTTCACTCTTCCCTGAAGATTTTTCAGCCTTATATTTAATCACAACTTTGCAGCAAATCAGCCAGGTCAGCAGTGACTGCCAATGCTGCTTTTCAGCCTGGGGACTCCCCACCCACAATTTGTTTCCGAACTACCCTCAGTCACTCCAACCGCTCTAATCCTAGGTGAATAGTAAAGTAGGACACTATATCCATAGTCGGTACTTAGGAAAACAAATAGATAAGTTACTATTACAATCTGCTCCAGCGTCTTCTGTTGATTGGTAAAGATTGCAGTGTTTTGTGGCTCAAGAGGTGACTTCTTTGTCCTGTGAAATTTGTAAAGGTTCTCTGAAAGACAAAGGCTGGTCAGTTAAAAGGTAAATAGATCATTTCTACAATTGTGGTGACTGTTGTGGAACGAAACCAAACAGGTTAATAACTAAGTTTTAGTTTGAAGCAGTCTGTGTGATTAGAAGCAGCCTCTGCTTGAGTAGCAAGCTGCAGTAAAAATGTTATTTTCCCTGTTCTCTCTAGCTTGTTTACTGCCTTTTCCAACTCCGGTGCAAGCAAGACACTGTAACAGTGTCTTTATTGCTCGGCAACACATTCTATAAGATTCTGCACCAAAGCTACACCTAGTGCATTCCATGGTACTGAGATACAGTGAAAAAGTAATTTTTAAAGATGTAATACATTTGGTGGAGGAAAAACCCCCTCCATGGGCTGGTTTGTGTACATGCAGTTACTTGAATGTCTTCTTGACTTAGGCAATGCTTCCCACAAACCCAACAAAAAAGTTGTAGGGTTACAGATTTTGTAAAGTAGGAGAAAAGTTTTTGCTTTCTCTCCCTGTAGGACAGGGACAGAAGACAAGGGCATCTTCTCTACCCAGCTGTTAAACTTTGAAAATTTTTCTGGCTGGAGTGATTAAGGCCTCTACTTGGTTACTAGGCAACTGATGATTCTCTTTGTATTATCTCTTAGACTTCATCTCTCTCCTTACAAAGGTAGAACTTTAGTCTTAAAAGCAGCTTTTTCTTTCCTCCTCTGCCCGTTTTACCAAAACTCTTTGCTGCAACAGGAAAACGTTTGATACAAAAATTCATTCAGCAATTTTTAAAGGTTTGTCTGCAAGATACAGGACAATACAAGGTGTTTCTTCCCCGGGTTCTGTTTGGGGTCTTTCTGTCGATTGAGCTGCTGCCACGGTGACTGTCCAGATCGGCATTGTTCCAGCTTAACGACTCTCTCTGGCACTCCTGCCCCTGCCTCCTTTTCGGTCCTGTTTTTCTTTTACATGGGTATACCGCGATTCCTGCAGCCCTTGCGGCACCAGAAGCCACCCCCCAATTACGACCCTCCCCCGCACGTAACCACGGCAGATTCTGGCCGCGGGAAACCCGATCTGCGACCACCGCTAATGCAGATCAACTCAATATCCCAAACCACTATTAGAACGACACCAAAAAGACCCGACCTTCCCTGCATGGCCAAGGCCTCCCACACTCCAAACCACTCTGCCAAGCCCAAAACCCGAACAGAATCCCTCCAAACCTCTGCTTTCCCTGCCTCCCCCACACGGAAGGACACAACTTGAGAAGTAAAATTAGTCTAGGGCTACTTCGATTAACTCTGAGCAATCTCTCTTCAGCACTCCCCTCTGTACCAGGCACACAGCGAGAGATTTTTGCATTAAATCAAACTCTGCAGGCATAAAGAAGTTTAGAAAGCTAAGCAGCAATCAATCACAAAATAACTCTCCCCTGCCAATGTGGCAACAATAATAACTAACTTTTTCTAAAATCTCACCTGCCACCAATAAGTAACTTGTAAGCAAATCAACTCCTGCCCCCTTTCCACCTTTTCTCACCATCTCTCACACAAACTTAAACAGCATATCTCGAATGGCAGTTCCTAACCCAAAGATTTTAATGACTATGTAAGTAAACTGAGTGATCCGAGATTAAACTGAGAATGGAAAAAAACCCCCAAACTCCACTGAGTAGTGCGATGCATTGGCACCTCACTTACACGCTTTTTATCACAAACTGCTCCCCTCCCATGAGACCAGCAAACCTCCACATGTGCTGTATGCAACACATCGAACCTGAACAAGTTCCACCACCAAGCTTCCAAGTGCAAATGGCACACAAACCTCCCCAACCTTGCTCTCAAAAGGTTCAACTTTTCTCTCAAACTTGAGCCTGTTTTACATAAACTCTCCGTAAATAAACAATGATCAAACACTAATTTGAAGATTCACAAGAAACAAACCACTAAAATGAAACATAGCTTCACATAGGCAACACTGAATTTGTTCTGTCATTAAAGAGGAGTAAAACTTTCTGCATAGAGAGAGCAACAAACAAATACCAGCCATACTGTCATTTGACAAAAACAAAAATACACTGGATCCAAAAAATTGATTTTTTTCTACTAAAGTGCTTTCTTTAAAGTGGGGTTTTTTTTTTGAACAAGCAAATTTATGACACCGAGGTAGTTTATGCTTGCGGATGCATATTCAAAATCTTTGCTCAACACAAAAAGTCCAGCTCCAATTCCCCTCCCTGAGACGTCAGTTCTACTGTCAATAACCATATTAAATCTCTCTTTACCAAGTTTGTCTTAGCCTGAAGCACTATTAACACATCTTTTTCAGTATCTACTCACTTCTTTACATCAATGATTTTTACTCCCAATGGGGAATCTGCTTTATCCTTACCCGAAGTTTTTTCTTTCTGATTCGTCTTATATATCTAGCATTTTACTCAATAGTCCACTTAGGGAGAATGTTAAGGATTTTTCTCGACCTTTTCCTTTTTGGGGCTATTCCCCACCCCCATCCCAAGGAGTGAACACACACACCTTACATTCCCAAGCTTCTGCTTTAAGCCAGAGGCGCCAGAACTTCTTTTTTTTTTTT
>NW_020956940.1:43182-58310 GCF_003031625.1 Empidonax traillii
AAAAAGCCTTCAATTGTAACCGGGTCCCTGCGAGAAGCCTCCTGCTCTCCAGACCCCCCGAAAAAGCTTTCTATTTCCTCCGGGTCCCCCCGTAAATGCTTTCTTTTCTTTGGATCCCCCCGAAAAAGTTTTCTATTTCCTCCGGGTCCCCCCGAAAATGCTTTCTATTTCCACCGGGTCCCCCCCCAAAATGCTTTCTATTTCCACCGGGTCTCCCCGAAAATGCTTTCTTTCCTTTGGATCCCCCTGAAGAAGCTTTCTATTTCCTCCGGGTCCCCCCGAAAATGCTTTCTTTCCTCCGGGTCCCCCCGAAAATGCTTTCTATTTCCACTGGGTCCCCCCCAAAAATGCTTTCTATTTCCACCGGGTCCCCCCCAAAAATACTTTATTTCCTCCGGGTCCCCCCGAAAACGCTTTCTATTTCCACCGGGTCCCCCACAAAAATGCTTTCTATTTCCACCGGGTCTCCCCGAAAATGCTTTCTTTCCTTTGGATCCCCCCAAAAAAGCTTTCTATTTCCTCCGGTTCCCCCCCAAAAATGCTTTCTATTTCCACCGGGTCCCCCCCAAAAATGCTTTATTTCCTCCGGATCCCCCCGAAAATGCTTTCTATTTCCACTGGGTCCCTCTGAAAATGCTTTATTTCCTCTGGATCCCCCCGAAAAAGCCTTCAATTACCACTGGGTCCCCCCCCGAGAAGCCTTTTTCCCTTTTCTTACCAATTCTCTTGCACGTGGTTTAACGGTTGCTGCGGATTAATTTCTATACTGGATCCGGTTTCCCTTTCCCCCTTTTCTTTGTTTCACGCCGTCCATCCTCGGGTCCTCCGTCGCTGCCGTCCCAGGAGAGGGCACAAGTCTCTGGACCGCTGAAATCAGCGGGGCGCGCCTTCCAGGTTCGCTGGTCCCTCACCTGGACTGGTGGACATTGGATCCCGGGCGAGCCCCCAAATTGTGAGAAATATCTCAAATTAAAATTTCGAAGACGGCCAAATAAAGTGAAACAAAGAACTTTTATTTTCAGCGCGCCCTGGCTGGTCTCATTGCCTTACAGGCTTCCCGGTTCGCCTTCACACAGCAATAGCAAACAACAGTAACATGATCACAACTCTTAACAGGTCATGGCTGCAACAGAACTGCAGCCATAGGCAACTGTAGAACACCCCTGATCACAAACTCCTCATCATGAGGCAATCATGGAAACCCTGCTTGTAATAAAACCGTTTCATTTATTTCTCACACCTAGAATATGTTTATTTCCACAGCTTAGACTCATTGGTTATCTCTACTTTAAGTTATAAATTCATATGTGCTTCGAAATATGGTGCCATCATGCTATTTGACCTGATCTGGTTTGGACATAATTCTTGTCTAGGAGGAGAGGGAGGATGGTGGTCTGTTTTATGTCTTTATGGGGATGCAATTAAGTTTTGCAATCCGTTTGTTTTTCTTCCATCCTGTGTTGCATTCACTCATTTGACACAAATTATAACCTGTATTTATTACACAATTTTGTTTAAGAAATGTAATTAGAGTCTTCAAGAATTCCTATTTTTATTAATTAATACATGCAAATATTCTGTTATCCCAGAAAAGTGTATACAATGTCAGCAAAACTAGTTAGTTGCTTGTAAATCCCAGCTGCCTAAGAGACTGAGTTAAATCTAAAGATGATTTTTTCTAGCCATTATTTTTTGAGAAGCAGGTTTGAAAAACGCTCCAGAAAAAATTTTAAAGACCAAACCATGAAACCTATTTCCCATAGAGATGAGTGTACTGCAAAAAATCATCATTAAGCCTTCAACTTCAAGAGAAACTGTGAAACTGCCTGACTCACACCTGTTTCTGCCACGACAGCCACTTCAAACTGACTGAACTATTAATAACAAAATTGCAAGCTTTTTATCAAAGGTAAAGAGCAACTAGAAGAAGTGGTTAGACAAGAGTTGAAAACTGCCTACACCTCAGCCACCAGAGACAACTTGAATTAACCAATTTACACTGAGTTCTTGCCGAGGACACTGCATTTCAAACTGAATTTTCTGATTGTAATAGTGACTTGTGGATTCATTTTTGTAGGTACGGACTATAGACAGAAATCATGCTTTGCTGCCAGTCACAAACCACTCATAGAACTCACGTGTTAATTTATCTATTCCACAACATAAGAAGTCTTAGAAGCTGTAAAGGCAAGTAATGTTCTAATTTGCTGTTTTTCAAAAGCTAAAACAATTCTTGCAAGTTGAAACACGTCATATTACAGACATCTGGCATCAGTCTCTAAAGATTGCAACATTATACTTAGCATGAAGTAATATGAATCTCTTCAACAGAATTATTTGCAAAATATTGTGTGAATTTTAATGACTTTTTTTTTAGTGACTGCTGCTGAGAAACTTCTCATAATATACCTAATATAGATGTGTAGAAATTCTTATTCAGTAATAACACTGTTGAGTGGACAATCCCATGATGACTTACTGTGCAAGCTCATTTAATCCATACTTGATACAATATCCCTTCAGTTCTATCAAGATGTAAATTATGAGTCACTAAATTCAAAAAGTGAAAGACCATTTATACTGGTTTACAGCTCTTACAGCATGTTGCTAAAAGATGTGCAAAATGTAACATTAAATAATGTGCCAGTAGAATGTGCCAGAATTTCTATGACCTTTTCAATTAATGTTAAGAATAAATGTAAGGATAGTTCTTAGAATAGCAAAACAGATTTTACTACCTTAAAGACTAAATTTAAGGTGAGACATGTTTCCAGCTATCTCAAAAATAAATAAAGCTTTTAAGTGCTACCTTTACATAGAAAAATAGAGTCCATGTGACTTGAGCGTTCCACTTTAAGAAATTTTCACTAGAATAAATGCTTCTGATTAACTTTGTTTTGTAGTACAAAACATGGTACAGTAATGTTCAATTAGAAACAGAAACTTTGACTTATTTACCTTTGGTTTTAGCCTACGGAGACCAACCATGGGATTGGTGTCTGCTGAAGTTCACCCTCTGTGTAGAAGAACAGGAACTGACCTTTATACTTGAAATACTGATGTTTAAAATTGCTGAGATTATTATCATTCAAACAGTTCTTATCTCATTGCAGTTAACTTCAGAGATTTAAATTGTTGTTTTTTTCCTTTTTACCCTTCTATATATATGTTTACTGAAAGAGTAATTCAGAGCAATTCAGAAGTTCTACTAATTTAATACCCATGAGTTACTATAGTCCTATGATTGCAAGTTACACCTTCTTTCTTTCCTTCCCCCCTTTCCAGCATTAAATTTATACCTCCCTACAATGAACTTGAAACGTGAGAATTTTCTTTGCTGAACTAAATCAATAGTGTGATATGGGTGTCAAGAGTGTCATGGGTGTCAGACTGACTTGAACACTTGTGAAAATAAATCTACAGGAAATATGAGAATAAATATAAAATTAAGTGATTTTTATAGTACATAAAGTATAGTTTCTGATGATGTCCCTTGACCATCTACTTTGAAATAATCTGTATGTAATACTGTCTTATTAACTCTGACTTTAGAAGTTAAATCTTAGAAGGATAGTAGTCATAACAGTGGTACTTATAATATGAAACAAATTAAGTGCATTTCAGTTAGAAATTTAAAGTGAACAGCATTGCTTTCTTATGTTCTTTTACTTTGAATGACATTGTTTCTGTCTTATTGCCTAGAAAACTCAAATTACTACAAGATGCAGAAATGCAGATGTTACTTGCCAGTATTATATCTTTGAATTCATTAACCTTAGTGTTCAAAACAGAGGTGGAGAGGATATGCATGTGCATAAACAGGTGCTGGATCAGAACAGATCTCATTTAGGTTTGTTAAACCCATATATTCCTTATACCAATTCCCCTTCAAAACAGGTACAGTTGTTGAACATGAACACCAGAAATGACAGACTGAGAAGCACACGACCAATTACTACTTAAAATCTAAAATGTGTGGATAACATGCAAAGATATAATAAAATCTCTAGCTATGTGTGAGTGAAGTGTGACTGAGGTGGCCACCTATTGAGTGAAGGAAAAAAAGGAGCTGTATGAGTGAGAGAAGCTGTGTGAACATACTTGTGTATGGACTTTATACTTCATATGCCTTGAATAGATTATACTGACACTACAAACACTACCTCTGCCACATCACCCTAATAGGGGACAGATGAGAACACAACATTCCTTCCCTAACCCTTTTTTCTTGAAATAAATATGAGTTTTCCCCAGTTATACATAGACCCTCAGATTAATAAAGATTTTGCTCTACCCAGTTGCACTCAACCCTTAGGTAAATAAAGTTATTGTTTAATAAAGTTTTTTGTTTTACTCAGTTGCACTAAAACCCTTAGAAAAAAAAAATTAGGATTCTTACCAAGTTACCCCCAAGACCCCTAAAAGAAAGTCTTAAGTAAATACTGGTTGCAGTTTGCGGGTCCATAAAAGTAATACAGTTAATAAAGTTAATATGTTAAATGAGAAACGTTATGTTAAAAAATAGTTAACTAAAAAGTTTCAGAATTGTACTGTTCTGTATCTTGTTGTAATAAAAAGGGGGAGATGCAGCGTTTGGCGTTTCAGGAGTGCCATCAGAGCATTCAGGGAAACGAAGTCTGCGGGACTCCGGTGCACATACGCAGTGCAGAACCTTGGCAGGACTGATTGAGAGGGTTACCTGTTGGGATGTGTTACAATTCAAAACTGCTGCTTAAGCCTTTGTTCTCTCTCAATAAAGCATTCTGTTACACACCATATTAGTGTCTACTGGTCCATGCAGACTACTTATTTATTATACTAATATTATTATAACAGTTCTTTCCACATCTGGGCTTTGGGAAAGGTCGGGGAAGGTTGGGAAAGGTGTTAACAGGGTGGTTTTGCCTGAGGTGTTAAATGTGGGAGTGGGTCTATCTTCACAATTCCCAAGAGAAGAGATGGAAGAAAGCTGCCCTGCAGGTTGTATTTGAAGGAACAGGAAAAGAGACCGAGGGTAAGGGGTTTCTTTCCTGGAGGGCAGGGTTGCCGTTCGCTTGCAGGAGCCCCGGGCTGAAATTGTCAGTCCGACTGCCAAATCTGAATCTGGACAAAGATTCCTGCCAGACAAAAGGTGCCAGGACAGAAAGTTCTTCCTGCCTATGGAGTGCCCAGGGTGGCCCATCAACTGCATCTGAAACCCGAAGGTTACAGATTTTCTTTCCTGGGGGAAAGGCCGTGACATCACAAAAAGAGTCCCATGGCAGATGGATGGGGTTGCACTGTGACATTCTGTGACGTTGGATCTTTGGTTTCCAGGGGCTATTCGAGAATGGAGAGGACAGGTCGTGACATCAAAAAGGGGCCCATGGCACATGAGTGTGGCTGCACTCTGGGGTGTGAGGCATTGGTTTTTTGGTCGCCAGGGGCCATTCTGGAATGGAGAGGGTAGGCCGTGACATCACAAAAGGGCCCATGGAACACAGGTGGGGCTTCACTTTGGGGTTGTAGGGTGTTCTTTGGTTGCCAAGGGTTATTCTGGAATGGAGAGGATGGGCTGTGACATCACAAAAGGGTCTCAAGCACATGGGTTGGTGTAGTGGGTTGACCCTGGTTGGATTTCAAACACCCACTAAAAGCTGCCACCTCCCCCTCCCTCTGCAACTCCATAGAGGAGAGAAAAAAATCAGCTGAGAATTCCTGAGTAGAGATAAGAGTTGGGAGAAAGTCACTTACTAATGGGCAAAACAGACTCAAACTAGGGATAATATTTAAATTTATTACTAACAGGATAAAAACCAAAGAGTGAGAAATAAAAGAGTCTTAAAAACACCTTCTCCCCACCCCTCCTTCCTTCTCAGCTCTCCCTCCTCCCCCCCAGCAGTGCAGGGGGACAGGGAAGGGGGTTGCAGTCAGGTGTTGTTTGAGTCCATCCCTCGGGCAGCAGTTCTTCCCATTCTGCTGTCCTGTGGGTTACTCTTTCATGGGGTGCAGGGGGGGGGGGGGTCTCTGCACCCCAATGGTCCTCCATAGTCTGCAGGGAGACACCTGCGTTACTTTGGTCTTCACCACGGGCTACAGGGGGGCCACATCTCTGAGTCTTTCCCCTGTTCCCGTGGGGGTCCCTCCCAAGGGAGACAGTCCTGGATGAACCTCTCCAATGTGAGTCATCCCTCGGGCAGCAGCTCTTCCCATTCTGCTGTCCCGTGGGTCCCTCCTCCGTGGGACCAGTCCTTCAGGGATGAACTGTACTGATGTGGGTCCCCCACAGGGGCCACGAGTCCTGCCCGGGAAAAACCTGCTCCAGCCTGGGCTTCCCTCTGCACGGGCTGCAGGTCCCTGCCAGGACCTGCTCCAGCCTGGGCCTGCCACGGGGTCACAGCCTCCTTCCTGCATCCCCCTACTCCACCGTGGGCTCCTCCATGGGCTGCAGGGGGGTCTCTGCACCCCGATGCTCCCCCATGGGCTGCAAGGGCCTCAGCTCTGAGTCCTTCCCCTGCTCCTGTGGGGTCCCTCCTGCCCCGCCTTCTGCACTGACTTTGGTGTCTGTGTTGTTATCCCATGTTCTCACTCTGCTCTTCCCAGGCTGGAATTTTTTCTGTGCAACTCTCCTCTCTTCTGAAATATCTTATCCCAGAGGTGTTCCTGTCACTCCTAAGTGGTTCAGCCTTGGCCAGTGGCAGGAACTCTGTCCTGGAACAGCTGGCATTGGCTCCATGGGACAGGGGAAACTTCTGGCAGATTCTAACAGAAGCCACCCCTGTGGCCCACCAGATGCCAAAACCCACCCACAGAAACCCACTGTCTTGTGCAGCTCTTTCTCCAAGCCAAGCAGGTGGGAGTTGGTGCCAAGGAGCTGAAACCTGCAGGTCCAACCTTTAGTGGAGGAAGCTCAGATTTGCCCAAGGCTGTTTTGAGTCCCAGGGGTTGGATGAGACAATGGTGGGGTGGGGATAGGAATAAAGTCTGATGGATTGTCAGACAGAAAGGGTCATGATTTTCATATCTATTCAGACTGAATTAGGAGGTGCTTGGGATCAATATGGACTGGGGAGTGCTGATATCAATGTAAAAACAGGTAAAATGCAAGTAGGTCACAAAAAAGACATCTTTATTCATTTTTTTATTAATACAATATATTCACTTCTAATATACTTCTGAGATCTGTCTAATTAACCACAGAAGAACTGAAGACTTAGAAGGAAATTATTCCCAGAGGCTTGTCTGGCTAAGATACCATCACTGAGAAGAGAGTGTGGAGGAATGAGCAGACAAGGACACCATCCCTGGGGCTGGGGAAGCAGGAACTCAGAGTCACTGGTTCCAGGTGGCAAATGGACTGTGGAATATTTCTCTGAGAGCCCATAATGGGTGCGCTGGTTTCAGGGGGAGACCAGTTAAATTTCTTCCCCATGGCCAGTGCAGGGCTGTGTTTTGGATTTGTGCTGAACACAGGGTTGATTACCACAAAATGACAGCATATGCTGAGTTGGAAGGGACCCCCAAGGATCATCCAGTCCAACCTTTAGCCCTTCACAGGACCATCCACAAGGCTCACACCATGAGCCTGAGAGGATCATCCAAAACACTCCCTGAGCTCTGTCAGCCTTGGTGCTGTGCCCACTGCCCTGGGGAGCCTGTTCAGTGCCCAACCACCCTCTGGGGGAAGAACCTTTTTCCAAGATCCAGCCAAACCCTGCCCTGAAACAGCTCTAGGTCATTCCCTCAGTGCTGTCCCTGGTCCCCCCAGAGCACAGCTCAGGGCCTGCCCCTCCTCTGCCCCTCCCCAGGAAGCTGTGACTGCAGGGAGGTCTCCCCTCAGTCTCCTCTTCTCCAGCTGAACACACCAAGTGCCCTCAATGTCCTCACACACCTTCCCCTCCAGGTCCTTCCCCATCCTCATGGCCTCCTTTGGACACTTTCTAATGGCTCAATCTCTCCCTTCCATTGTGTCCCCCCAAACTGCCCCAGTCTTGCAGGTGAGGCCACCCCAGGGCAGAGCAGGGCGGGACAATCCCCTCCCCGATGCCCCCAGCACAGGTTTGGCCCTCCTGGCTGCCAGGGCACTGCTGACTCAGGGGCAACTGGCACCCACCAGCACCCCCAGGGCCCTTTCCCAGCACTGCTTCCCATCCTCTCATTCCCAGTGTGTCCATCCAGCCAGGGTTGCCCCATCCCAGGGAACAATCCGGCCCTTCCTCCCTCCTCAAGTTCTGGGAGATCGCTTGCTGTCTCGGGGGCTCCATGACGACCTCCCAGGGCTCATCCTGAGCAATCTCCTGGAATCAAAGGCTCTGTGGGGACACTGCAGGGTCATGTGGAGTCCAGGGGCCATTGGGACACTGGGGAAACCCATGGAATGAAGGGACCACTATTACACTGTTGAATGCCATGGAATCAAAGGACCATTGTGACCCTGCAGGGCCTCCTGGAGCTGAAGGGACCATTGTGACACTGTCAAACCTGGCAGAATCAAGGGTCGAGTGAGACAACGCAGCTCCTCAATGAACCCAAGGTAACATAGAAAGCACAGAAACTCGTGGCATCAAGGGGTCACTGTGAAACTGTGGGAAGTTGTCGGAGGATGCAGCAAGGCCGCAGTGCCTGGTAGCATGGAAAAGAATGTAAATAAGAGATGAACATCCAATCATATGTGAAGGCTAGTGGTAAATATAGATAATAGAGCTAAGAATAGTGTTAGTATGTAAGATTCTACGGGACAGTGTGTGAGTGCAGCTGTGTGAAGACAAGATGTAATATTCAGGATGAAGAGAATCGAAGCTGAATTTAGGCCATCATCATAAGTGCCCAGTTTTATTATTATGGTCGTCCTCGTATTTAATACAACAGGAACTCATGTAATAAAGGGGCCACTGGGACACTGCAGGGCCGCCTGGCACCTTGTCTGTTGGGAAACACAAAGGGATGTGTGGGAGGGTTTCAGTGACAACCAGGAGATTTTTAGAGAGGGACCTTTACACACACAAATATTGATATGTCCACACATCTCTGCTTGGGTGTGAGTGTTGTTGCCTTAAGAGACCATGGAGAAAAAGACTCCAGACCAATTTAGGTAGGAGATGAGATAAAGAGACCTGGTCCTTTAATGAGTTGTTAGGCCTAAAGGAACACATACTACCTGTGCTCCCCAAGACAAGGATTCTATGCTTTTATAATAAGGTTCATCCAATCCCAGGTTTATGGACCCCCAGTTCTGCCCCATTCTGCCCCCTGACACACCCCTTCAGGAATTGTGATTGGTGCCTTTGGGACCCTTTCTTCCTCACCTTCATCATCTTTGCAGCACACACAATCCTGGGAGTTACTAAATAGTTCTGCCTAGAAGGTCCCTGTGTCTGTGTGATGCCTTCTGGTCCAGGCCTTAGGGTGCTTTTCTACAATTCTACCTGGAAAAGAAGATTAAAAATGGAGTTTAGATGGATTGATATGGAATGGGGTAGTAGAACTGGGTATGTGTAACTGCTCTCTTAAGGGTAAGGGATATAATACAACTACATTAAAATATAATCACTACACAACTAGTTCTAAAATCTACAAAAGTAAAAAACCAAAAAGATCTGAGATATCAGAATTGACTGTGGTGTGAGTGTTGTTATTGTGAATCTATAATTCAGACTCTGTTCAGTTCTAGTAAATGCTACTGAATCCCTTGATAACTGTTAAGTTGGTCAATGATTAAATACTACTAATCTCTTTTGCCCCCTTATCTTTGCGTCCAAATCCTTTGCACCCTGACCCTTTTGCATCCCAGGGCTCTGTGTAAATCATTGTCTTTCATAAAAAAAATAGCTATTATTTGGGTGCTGCTTTTGAAATTTTCCTCCTTAGTTAAACTACAAAAAACCTCCAATTAGTTGATGAAGACATTAAGACAAGAACACAATTTTAAAAAAAGAAAAATAATTTGTTTTTCTGTATTTTAATGAGCCCCACAGTGTGTTTAGAGACAAGTCCCTCATCCTGAGGTACTGAGAGAAGATTGAAGCTGCTCAAGCAGTCAGAAGCCAAAACCCAGATCTTGATGTGTCCACACATCTCTGCCTGGGTGTGGGTGTGAATTGACTTTGGTGTGAGTGTTGTTATTGGGAATCTATAATTCAGTAACTGTTCAATTGTAGTAAATATTGAATCCCTGTTAAGTTGGTCAATGGTTAATTTCCACTAGTCTCTTTTGCCCCCTTTACTTTGTGTCCAAATCCTTTGCATGCTGACCCTCTTGCATCCCAAGGTTGTGTATAAATCATTCCCTGTCATAGAAAAATTCCACTTTAAAATCTTCCTCCTTAGCTAAACTACAAAACAACTCCAATTAGCTGTATACATCATAAAGACAAAAGGACAATTAAAGGAAAGGAAATAATTTGTTTTTCTGTATTTTAATGAGCCCCACACTGTGTTTAGAGACAAGTACATCATCCTCAAATACAGAGAGAAGATTGAAGAAGCTGCTCAGGAAGTCAGAAGCCAAACTCCCAGTCCCTTGAAGCATTGCTGGGCCCCACTGAGGGCAGGCACTGACAAAGCCTCTCCAGGGACTCCTTAGAGCAGATCCTTGCAGGCCAGGAGTGCAGGCAGACAAAGGTTCTGGGCATGCCCCTGCAATGCTGAGCAAAGCCTACCTTGGTTTTGTGGAGCACAAAGGCCAAGGCTCAGCCCCAGGCCCTGGCCCAGCAGATCCTGTCCCTGCCGGGGGGCTCAGGGCTGTTTAGGGGGCACTGAGATGGGAGGGGGAGCAACAACAAAGGCCCAAAACTGTGCAAGCCTTGCCAAGCTGCTCAGGGAGGGGCGAGGCAGAACCCAAGAGCAGAAGTTGCAAGAAAAGTTGCTTGTGGTGGCCTCAGGGGCAGAGGCAGCTGCCAGAGCCAAGGGCACAAAGGTTTGGTGCCTTTGGACCTTGCAGCCCTGCCAGAGCCCTTGGCCATCTCTGCTGCAGGCTGTGCTCCCCTGTCCCTGCTGCTCCTCTGGCCTTGCAGGCTGCACACACCCCTCCTGCTTTCCCACCCCTCTCCCAGCAGCATTTCTGAGCCCTCACTGATGTCTCTGCTGTCCCCCAGCTCTGGCTGGTGCCATGTGCACTTGGCCTTCTTGGCTTTGATGTTGAACCCCTGTGCCACAGGACATCCCTGACAGAGCCCAGGCCCTTCTCCTGGGGGTCACTGCAGAGCTGAGCAGATCCAGGTCACCTCCCATTGCTCTGCCAACCCCTTGGGCCTGCTCTGGGCCCTGCAGGTCCTTGCCCTGCTCCCAAGGGCTGTGGGGGTGCTTAATGGTCAGGGCTTGGGCTTTAGAGCTCAGGATGGGGATTCAACAGAACTTTGAGAGGTTTGTTGTTGTGCTGGCAGTGTCTGGTTTATCATTAGCTTTTTGGGCTGGTTCAGGGTTAAAGCTTGACTTTTCATACAGACTATGCAGATATAGGATTGAGAATGGCATTAGGGGGCAAATAATAGTCTGGAGTTCTGGGTTTGGACTTTCCCTTCAGGGTCTGGTTGAGGATGGAATTAGAGCACTGGATTCCTTTCAGTGGGAGGGGCAGCACTTTTGAGTAGTGTTGGGGCTTGAGGTTACAAAGTGCATAAAGGTCCATCAGGAGTGTTTGCACAATCAGTGCTTCAGGACCCTCAGCATTATCTGAACCTGCTTTCCTTCCCCAATTATCTTATCCCTTTTGTCCCAGTTCCTCCCAACCTCCACAACTCTTCCATCAGGATGAGCTCAACTTTGTGCTGATGCTGTGCAACCTCATGGAATCAAGAAGCCCCTGGGAAACTGCAGAACCTCCTGGAATTACGGGGCCATTGGGGCCCCTGGGGAAATCCATGGAATCAAGAGGCCACTGTGACACTGCAGGGCCCCCTGGAGCCAAAGGAACCCAGGGACAGTGGGCAACCTCCTGAAATAAAGGGGCCATTGTGACACTGCAGGAACACTTGCAATCAGGAGACCATTGTGGCACTGCAGGGCCCCATGGAAACAAAGGAACACAGGGACACTGAGATCTGGTGGAACCAAGGGACCATTTTGACCTGTGGGGCCTCATGGAAGAAAAGGAACCCTGAAACCTTTTGAAACCTCATGGAACCAAGGGGCCATTCTGACACTGAGGAACCTCATGGACTTAAGAGCTAGCTGATGGTGCTCCCTGCTACTGACCACCTCCCATAGATGCTCCTGTGTGGCCATGGAGGGTGCTCAGAGGGGCCCTGCCTTGTTCCGGAGCTGGGACATGGCTTGGGGGGCTACTCTTGATTGACCTGTGCAAGTTCACTGAGCAGAAGTCCCTTGCAAGAGTTTTCCCTGTACCTGCTGTGTCCCCTGGGGTTGCAGAGCTCTCTTTGCCACTTCCCAGCAAGATTTAGCACTTTCTGTCTGGGTGACTCCACCCTGGGCAGGATTCTGCTCCAGGGCTCCAGTCACTGCTGACTGGATGGGATGGGCTGTCCCTGCAGATCCTCTGTGCTCTCCTGCACTTCCTCATTTCCTACACACAAGTCCTCACCTGCCATCAGAGCCAGCACAAGCTGCAGAGCCCCAGGCAGGTGACCTGGAGATGCTTTGTCATCTCCATTGGCCATCGGCCACTGACACACAGTATCTGAGCCAGCCCTCAGTCCCTGCAGTCCCAGTGGGTCCCTGCCCTCCCTGCACTGTCTCCATGGAGAAACAAGCAAAGCAACAAGACTTTGCAGAGTCTATTCCTTGGACTTCTTCTCCATACCAGTGTTGGGGAAAGCCCTCAGCCTTCAGGAAGTGCCTGCAGGGGAAGCCCTTTGCTGATGGAAGCGCTGGTGTGGAGCCCAGTCCTGTCCCAGCAGTGCCCAGGGCCTGTCCCTGCCTGTGGTCCCAGGACTGACACGCAGCAGGACAGTGACTAGCTGCCAGAGCACTCAGGCCTTGGACACGGGCAGCAAAGGAGAGGGGGGAGTGCAAAGAGAGCAACTCTGGAAAGACCCAGCTCTGGTGCTCTCTGGCGGGGCTGGGACTCTTTTCCCCTCCACATCTGCAAACATGGCAATGCCCTCCAACTTCAAAGCAGGTCTGGGAGGAAGGGTCAGGGAAAAAGAATTTGTGTTGTTTCTTACTCTAAGAGATTCTGATTCCTCATTTACAAACTATCACAGGGAGGAAGTTTGACAAATACCTTCCTACATGAACTTTTATTTTGTTTAAATGCACACAGAGCAGGATTCCTGATGAGTACATTTTGTGGCTCAAAAAAAGAGGAAGAGAGGGAATTATATATAGAATGAAGAAAAAAATTTCAATGTTAATGATAAAAACAGAGGGAAAAAACAGGAAAGCCCCCGACCTCCACTACTATCAGTAGTATTACAAGGCAGACTTGTCCAAAAATGTGTTACAGGATGAGTGTTCTGCAGAAGAAAACAGGCAGTTTGATGCTCCTGAAAAACATTCAGTGATCATTTTCCTTATGGCATCCTTGAGTTCCTGGTTCCTCAGGCTGTAAATGAGGGGGTTCAGTGCTGGAGGCACCACTGAGTACAGAACTGACAGAGCCAGATCCAGGGATGGGGAGGAAATGGAGGGGGGATTCACATAGGTAAATATGCCAGTGCTGATAAACAGGGAGATCACGGCCAGGTGAGGGAGGCACATGGAAAAGGCTTTGTGCCGTCTCTGCTCAGAGGGGATCCTCAGCAAAGCCTTGAAGATCTGCACATAGGAGAAAACCATGAAAATGAAACATCCAAACACTAAGCAGCCACTAACCCTAAGAAGTCCAATTTCCCCGAGGTAGCCTGAGTGTGAGCAGGAGAGCTTGAGGATGTGTGGGATTTCACAGAAGAACTGGCCCAGGGCATTGCCCTGGCACAGGGGCAGGGAAAATGTGCTAGTTCTGTGCAACAGAGAATAGAAAAATCCAGTGGCCCAGGCAGTTGTTGCTGTGTGGGCACAAACTCTGCTGCCTAGGAGGGTGGTTTGCAGATGGCAACGTAACGGTCATAGCACATGATGTTCAGGAGGGAAAACTCTGCTGAGATGAAGAATAGAAAGAAAAAGGCCTGTGCAGCACATCCTGTGTAGGAGATGGTTGTGGTGTCCCAGAGGGAGTTGTGCATGGCTTTGGGCACAGTAGTGCAGATGCAGCCCAGGTCTGTGAGGGAGAGGTACAGCAGGAAGAAGTCCCTGGGGGTGTGCAGGTGCTGGTCGCAGGCTACCGTGCTGAGGATGAGGCCATTGCCCAGGAGGGCAGCCAGGGAGATGCCCAAGAAGAGCCAGAAGTGCAGCAGCTGCAGTTTCCGCCTGTCTGCAAATGCCAGGAACAGGAACTGGACCAAGGAGCTGCTGTTGGGCATTTACTGCCTCTGGGTATTGGTCACTGTCACAGGAGAAAAAACAGTGAAAATTAAGGGGGTCCTATCTTAGCAAAATCAAAGACATTCCCATACACTCCCCTCCCCTCTGTCTGTCGCACACAGACACTTTTGTTTTTCTAGCAGTCCTTCCTTTAGCTCTGTGCATGGAGCCCTGGGTACTGCTGGCCATGTGTGCAGTGAACGGCAGAACCTCTGCCCACAGGCTCTTGAATTCATCCCACTCTGTAGAACTGGCAGGGGAAGGGACCTGTGCTGGTGCTCAGCTCTGTCCTGTGAAAGCCCTGTCAGTGTGGAAGGGCCTGTCACCATCTGCACCCCCACTGTTAATCCATGGCACTTGGAAAGGCAGGGTAAGAGTTCAAGGGGGTTTTAGAGCTCCCCCCATATCTCCCCTGGTGATTACTCTGGGATGTCAGAAACATCATCATTTCTGTTGCCCTCGGGGAAGCAAAGGGAGTTCTGCCGTGGGTATTCAAGCGAGCGGGAAAGAACAACACATCTATAAGATGCAGATTCAATCCGTTTTATTATCAGAAGGCCACACAATATATATTCTTTTGAGTCCTGGACATGCAGTCACGAGCGCAGCACACCTCCATGATTGGTTGGTCTGCATTGTCCACGCGCCTCAAGCAGTCCATCCATTGGTGATCCTTAAAACACACATTCCTGGGAAAAGTTTCTGTTATCACCTTTTTCTCACATCTTTCTGCTGACCTCTGCATTCCTGCAGCTGCAGACTTGTTCTTGTTTGACTAACGGTCAGCTCCT
>NW_020956940.1:58905-60305 GCF_003031625.1 Empidonax traillii
CAGTCCATCCATTGGTGATCCTTAAAACACACATTCCTGGGAAAAGTTTCTGTTATCACCTTTTTCTCACATCTTTCTGCTGACCTCTGCATTCCTGCAGCTGCAGACTTGTTCTTGTTTGACTAACGGTCAGCTCCTGGCCTTCTCAGAACCCAGCACAATCCTTTAAAACTGCCAAGACCCCAGCAACTCCCCCTTTCTGTTTAAGCATAGAATCAAAGCTACGAATAATACAATCCTAAAGACACCTAAAAACACACAGAATAATAAGTAATAAAACCAGAATGAGAACGAGTATAGATAGCCCATGTTTAAGTATATCTTTTAGCCAACCTCCTCCCCAAGACGCCAGTCAGGCATCCAATCCCACAGATCCTTCTTTTACATGATGCATGCGTTCCTTAAGCTCTTGTAACTGTTTGTGTATGCTCTGTGAATGATCAGATAGATTCATGCAACACATTCCTTCAAAATCCTGACACCTGTGCCCATGGGCTAAAAGCAGAAAATCAATGGCTGCTCTATTTTGTAAAATTGCATGTCTTAAGCTATTTAAAAACACACGCGTAACCCCTTTTTGTATTTGTGTTAGGAAAATCACCTGGGTCGTCCTTTGCAGGGCCCTTTGCAAACACGACACCAAACATGGCAACATTAGTAGCACAATCACAAAAATAGATAACAGAAGCAAACCTGTTTTGACCATAGGCAAAAACCATTCTGATAGTTCCCATGTACCAACAGACCATTTAGTCAATTTTGACCAGCATTAACCTGCAGCTCTTTAATTCTTGCTTCCAATCATTGAAGGCTAGCATGCAGCACCTTACCATAATTAAATCTATATAATACATCCTCTTAAAATCTTAACACTTATAAAGTATTTAGGTTCACACACATAGGTATCTACACAGTTTTTTTCACTCATACAGCTTTAAATCTATATAACACATCCTCTTAAAATCTTAACACTTATAAAGTATTTTAAGTTCACACACATAGATATCTACACAGCTTTTTTCACTCATACAGCTTTTTTCCAGTCATTCAGAAAGTGACCACTTCAATCATCCTTCATTCACACATAGCTGGGATTTTTATTATAGTTTTGCATTTCAACCACAGATCTCAGATCCCAAGTATTACTGGCTGTGTGCTTCTCAGTCTGCCATCCGTGGTAGTCATGTTCAGCAACTCCACCTGTCCTGAAGAGGAATCAATAAAAGGAACAAAAAGGCTTAACAAACCTATACAAGATCCATTTTTGATCCAGCACCTGTTCATGCACATGCATATTCTCCTTCCCCCTTTTTGTCTTGTTTTTGAAAATATGTTTGGTGTGTAAAACTCTCTTTTGACAATAATTTGTCCCATGAGTGAGATAGCCCTGCTTTAGAATA
>NW_020956940.1:62490-66022 GCF_003031625.1 Empidonax traillii
AGTCCATCCATTGGTGATCCTTAAAACACACATTCCTGGGAAAAGTTTCTGTTATCACCTTTTTCTCACATCTTTCTGCTGACCTCTGCATTCCTGCAGCTGCAGACTTGTTCTTGTTTGACTAACGGTCAGCTCCTGGCCTTCTCAGAACCCAGCACAATCCTTTAAAACTGCCAAGACCCCAGCAGAGTTCTTTGAGGTAAACAGATGACTGGGGAGGGAGGGGATATGTTCTGCCACTCTTTTGTGTTCCAAGACTTTCTGGGCTTTCACTTTCTCAGTTGCAGGATGATCACACCCCAGTGTTTCCCTTGTAAAACACCAGGTAAAGCAGATGGATCCACCAAAGCCCATCAAATGTCCCTTTCTCCTGGCTCATTTCACCAACCCAAAAGCATTTTCTACATTGTTGAATTCTGTGCTTCTCCCTGGGGCTTTCAGATAACACAAAGATAACAGAGGGGTGTTCATCCTAGAGGGAAGCTCCCAGCTTGGAAGGAAACCTCAGGGACAGAGCCAAGTATCCTGATGAGGGCATTTGACTCAGGGAGGTTGGGTTCCTTCCCTGGATACAGTGACAGCATTGCCCAGAGCCCCCAGGTCAGAGCAAAGCTGGGACACTTGTTCCCATGGACAGGGCTGCAGGAAAGGAACCCCAAGGGCAGGGGGTGACTGTGCAGCTCCAAGTGCCCTACCCAGAGAGCCCCAGAGCAGAAGCAAGAGAAGAAGAGCCAGGGCACAGGTAGGAGGAGGAACAAGGCCCAGCACAGGGAGGGTGCAGCTGGGAGAGGCCAGGGCAGAGACCGCTGGGCACTCGGGACAGCATCACCCTGAGCCAGCTGGGCCACCTCCCAGAGCCCAGCAGGACCAGGTAGCTGCTCCCAGCCCTGCGCTCTGCTTAGGGAAGTGGGTCCGGGGCTGCAGAGCTGCCGCACGGCTCTGCTGCAGTTCTGTCTGCACACGAGGGGCTTCAGCCCTTGCACCCCCCGGCCCTGAGGGCAGAGGCTTGGCTGGGGGGAGAGGAGGGCAGGGGGCTTCTTCACAGGGAGGGCTCTGCACTGCAGGGGATCCCGTGCACATCTCTAAACATTCCAGGACACTGCAGTTGTTGCCCTGTGCCAGGACTTTGCCCTGTCAGCACTCACAGATCCCATCCCAACCTCTGTGCACTCACCTTGGCCCTACAGAAACCTGCCTGTTTGCAGGGCACCCACTGGGCACCTTTTCTTCTTTGCAGGTGGAAAAAGGTCAGGTCAGGAAAAAACTGATGGGTCCAGCAGAGGTGATGCTGCTTCTGTCAAAGGCAGAGGAGAGGCTGAAGGCACTTTAGGAAGCTGCTCTCAGCCCCACTGTTCATTCAAAGGTACAGCTCAGGAGTCTCAGGGACTTGTCCAACATGAGAGCTCCTTTTCCACTTCTCAACCCCCAAACTCCCCGGGACCAGGAAACTGAAAACACTGACTCACAAAAGCTCCTTATCTTCATAATAATCTTGCTGTGTCCTTTCCCTTTGAAAGTTCCCTTGGAAAGGTGCTGGTGTGATCTGGATCACTGAGCAGCCCTGACCTCACACAGCACTCGTTCAAGGGCAGGAAGACCCTGCCTGGGCTCTGCTGGGGTTCTCTCCCTCCACCTCCAGCTTCTCCCTGCACAGATGAGGGCAACTCCCCAGGCAGGGTGAGAGCTGACCCTGGTGGGTAGCAGAGTCCTTTCCCTGGCCCAAAGAACCTTGGAGCACAGGGAGCCTGCTGTGCAGGACAGCCCTGGGCACCCCTGGCTGCACCCCCACCCTGACAGTCCACAACCATCCCTGGGAGAAGGAGCCATCCTGCCCTGTCCCTCTGATGGGGTCTCAGGGAAGCCCTGGAGCACATCCTCCCCC
The DNA here is from genome assembly GCF_003031625.1 of Empidonax traillii. NCBI lineage: Eukaryota > Metazoa > Chordata > Aves > Passeriformes > Tyrannidae > Empidonax > Empidonax traillii. Next base: position 64,373 of record NW_020956940.1, read on the forward strand.
TGGGCAACAGAGACATTGGCAGAGTCCTGACAGATGCCCAGGGATGGGGGATGTGGCAGCTTTAGGAGAGTCCTCCAGACACACAAGCCACATTGCCCTGCATCTGTAGACTCACTCTGCAGAGGGCTGTGAAATTGTGTCCCCAAGTGAAGTGTCAGCTGAAAACCTCCCATCTTTGCTTTGCCTTGAACCTCCGTCTGCCTTGCTTCTCTACTCTAGTACCTGCAGGCAGTGCCCTCAGCCCTGCTGGGCTGTGCAGAGGAGCTGCTCCTGGGCAGAGCTGTCTCTCTGCAGCGCTGCCTGCTTTCCAGGAGCTCCCTGTGTGCCAGGAGCCCGGCCCAACTCAGCAGCACAGCAACAGCCCCAGGCATTTCATCACCCTTGAGGGCTTTGGGGATGAGTCCCTGAACATCAGACCCTGAGGAGAGTTGCAGGAACCTCTTGAGAAACCAAAGTGAGATTCAAACTGTAAAGTTTCTTATAGTGTTAATGGGTCCCAGTGACGAACCCAACTGAGAAAACATCCTCAGGACTGTGTTAGAGCACAAACCTGGAAACTGTGATGACAGGTCACAGAATCACAGGATCATCAAGGCTGAAAGAGACCTTCAAAATCTTCTAGCCCAAGTGTCGACCCAGCATCACCATAATCACCCCTATTCCATATCCCAAAGTGCCATATCCAGATGCCACCTGAACACTTCCAGAGACTATACCGCCTCCCTGGGTTCTTTGTTCCAACACCTATACACTCTCTCAGTGAAAAAAGCATTTTATAATATCTAATCTGAACTTCACCCAAGGCAACTCAAGGTCATTTCCTTTCACTATAAGCTTGGTAGAAGAGACCAACCTCACCTCACTAAAATCTTGTTTTGGATTGTTGTAGAGAGCAATGCACATTGTAGAGAGGTGCTCCCTGAGCCTCCTCTTCTGCGGACTGAAGAACCCCAGTTCCCTCAGCTGCTCCTCATCAGACATGTTTTCCAGACCCTTCCCCAGCTCTGTTTCCTTCTCTGGACACGCTCCAGCCCGTCCAGGGCCTTTTTGCACTGAGGGGCCAGAACTGGACACAGCACTTGAGGTGGGGCCATCCCAGTGACCAGCACAGAGAGACAATCACTGCCTTGGTCCTGATTCCTCTGCAGAGCCTTCCTGCCCTCCAGTAGATCCACACTCACACCCAACTTCATGGTATCCATGAACTTCCTGAGGGGGCACTCCATCCCCTCATCCAGATCACCAATAACAATGTTAAAAAGGACCAGCCCCAACCCCGAGCCCTTGGGAACCCCACTAGTGACCAGCCCCACCTGGATTTAGTTCCATGTCCCACCACTCCCTGGACCATCAGTCAGTTTTTCACCCAGCAAACAGTTCCCTCGTCCAGACTGTGAGCAGCCAGTTTGTGCAGGAGATGCTCTGGGAGATGGGGTCAAAGGCATTCCTGAAGTGTCTCAGTTTAATTGAGACAAGGGTCTTTTGCTGAGGATGGATTAGGAGAAAAAGACCCAAACCTTCTTTTCTAGCAATTATAGATTCGAAATTAAGAGGCTCCGATTGAAGGAAAGCAAATTATGGAAAAGGGAAAAAGGAAAAATAACAGCCCTTTATTAAGTATGTGTGTATTAACGTAACACGAGGGAAAAA
>NW_020956941.1:0-1788 GCF_003031625.1 Empidonax traillii
CTGGAAACATCCCCATGGGGATGAGAGCAGGGCAGGTGGTGGCCAGAGGAGGTTCAGGAGGTTCATGATGGAGTGGTTTTAGTGGCTCCTGCCAAACAGGGCTGGTTTCGGGGCTGTCCAGCCAGGAAGGGTCTCCTGTAGGATTGAGTTTCCCCTCTTGGCAGCAGGAGCAGCACGTTGTGATCGCATCACCATGGATTGTCAGGAGAACGCAGGAAAAACAGGGAGCTTTCAGGCTGTTCTCCAGGAGAAAAGCTGAGCTCAAACTCTGGCCTTTCATCAAGATCCCCCAGACCTTCCCTGGAGAGCTGGAGAGGGACTTGAGACAAGGGATGGAGTGACAGGACATAGGGAGTGGCTTCCCACTGCCAGAGGGCAGGGATAGGTGGGATAGTGGGAAGGAATTCCGGGCTGGGAGGGTGGGGAGGCCCTGGCACAGGTTGGGCAGAGCAGCTGTGGCTGCCCCATCCCTGGAAGTGTCCAAGGCCAGGCTGGCCAGGGCTGGGCTTTGCAGTCTGTGGCTTTTTAGAGGGAGAGAAACCCGAAGGCAAAGCCTGCAATCCCTCCCCTGTTATTGTTTTGCTCACTGGAACCAGTGGTTTTAAGTCTTCTGAAAGGTCACAGGCGAGTGGGTGGGGGCCAGAATTCCTGGCTGCCGGAACAGGAGAGGCTTTTTTTTTATGGGAAGTGCAGCGAGGCTGAAACCGCTCTCCTAAAATTTTATGGGCTTTGCAACAAGCCCGGGGCCCTTTCCCAGGTGGCCGGATCGAGTGTCACAGCTTTGCTCCATCACAACCCTTTCCTCCCCGGGGCAGAGGGGGCTGAGCCCCCACCCCAGGCCGTGAAGGTTGAACTCAGGGGTTACTCTTATTTACCAGGGAGAAATCGGAATTTAAGAGGCACCTGATTATCATGGAAGAATGTGGAATGGTTTGGGTTGGAAAGGACCTTGAACATCATCCAGTCCCACCCCCTTCCACCAGCCCAGGTTGCTCCAACCTGGCTTTGGACACTTCCAGGGATGGGGCAGCCACAGCTTCTCTGGGCAACCTGTGCCCACCCTCACAAGGAGGAATTCCTGCCCACTATCCCATCCAACCCTGCCCTTTGCCAGTTGGAAGCCATTTCCCCCTTGTCCCATCACCATCCCCACTATGTCCTATCACGATGAAGAACGCAGATAGGAACGCATCCAACGTGCTCCATCATCTTCCCTCATCTTCCATCATCCTCCAACACCCTCCATCGCTCTCCTTCCAGATGGAGAGCCCAGCTCTTCCTTGGCTCCCCAGGATGGGAAAAAACCAGCAGCAGACAGGGCTGGCACCATCCCCCCTCTGGTGTTCCCAGTGCTCCCAGCAGGCTCTCCCAGCTCCCATCCCACTCCGGTGCTCATCACCGCCGTGTCCCGGCCAGCGCTGCCTCTCCGGACCCACCGGGATCCCATCCCCTTCCCTCCTTATATGGCCAAACTATTCTTTTTCCTATCTTGGCATTGTTTATAGCCCAGCTGAAAATATTTAGACTCTGGCTGGATTCTCCAATTGCCCCGTAACCTACAGGGTATCTTATTCCTGGTGGTTCATGTGGAATTATCTGCATCCCGTAAAATCGAGGGACGTGGCCGTCAGGGGGTGTTTGTTTCCTGCAACGAAAGTAGAAGCAAACATGTCAAATCCCAAACTAAAATAAACATTTTCTCCCCCATACCCCCCCCCCCAGTGAATTATATTTGGCCAGTATTGTGAAACTGGGATTGCTGGGGGGGGAGTTGTCCCTTTTTTTTTT
>NW_020956941.1:2582-11673 GCF_003031625.1 Empidonax traillii
GTGGCATCAGTTTGCCTGTCCCCACCCACTGTGACACCGTGCAAGGAAACCTGGATGGAGGGAGGGGAGGTGGGAACTCACCTGCCTGGGCAGCTGGGGGTGTTGGGGAGGGGCTGGATGAGGCCACCACCTTGTCCCCACTGATGCCACCTTGACCCTGTTGCCTTGATCCTGTTTCCATCACCTTGATCCTGTTTCCATCACCTTGACCCTGTTTCCATCCCTTAACTCTGTTCCCGGCACCTTGTCCCTATTGCCATTACCTTGACCCCAATTCCATCATCTTGGCCCCATTTCCGTGACCATGTCCCTGCTGCCATCCCCTTCTCCCCACTGATGCCACCTCATGCCCATTTCCGTCCCCTTCTCCCCATCTCCATCCCCTTCTCCCCACTGGTGCCACCTCATCCCCACTGCCACTGCCTCCCCACACCCTCCCTCACCAGTGTCCCAGCACATCCCTGGGCTCCTCCACGCCTCACTTTCCTTCTCCCAACACCAAACCAGCCCCAGGAGGGAGGCAGGAGCCAAGGGGACACCGCTGATCCCACGGGAGACGGGCAGGGGGTGCAGGGAAGAGGGGCCGGCGGGTGAGGTGGGGGCGAGGGCCCCGCGCTAAGGATGTTTGTTTTGCCTGTTTTGCAGAGCTCCAATGTTCTGACTCGCTCTAAGATGAAGGTATGGAAGTTTGCAGCCATTGCATCGATGCTCCTCAGTTCCGTGTTATCCATTTTGGTTTGTAGAGACATGTTCAGCGGGAGCCGGGAATTCAGCCCCTCGTCTTCCTCGCCACCTTCCTCCTCTTCCTCCTCTCCCTCCTCGCTGCCGGCGGCTCCACGGAGATCCCCACGGGCCCTGCAACGCCACGGCTCTCTGCTCTCCCAGTGTAAGCTCCTGCAGCCCCATCCTGGGGTCATTGCCCCCCCCGATCCCACAGTTTTCCCTCAAAACCCATCCAACCATCCCCTTTCCCAGGATTTAAAGGGGAATTTGGGGCAACAGGGCACCAAACCTTGGTGTGAACAGCTCTGCACGGAGGGGAACTGAAACAGCTCATCTTGCTGCAAAGAACCTGCTTTTTTTTCTTTTTTTCTTTCACTCCAAATGGCTTTGTTTGGGGGAATTTAATTTTTTTTTTTATTTCCGTGCTATTTTTCACAAATGGAAAATGTCAAACAGGAGCTGAGGACGAGGGGACCGGCAGCGGCTCCCCCTCCGCTCCCTGAGGGCTGGAAACCTCCACGTGTTTGTTTGGATTCCAAACCAGAGGAACAGCTTTCTTTTTTTTTCTTTTTTTTTTTTTTTTTTTGGGTGGAAATTTGGAAATCAATGACAAGCTGTCAAGTGGAGCTTTCCTCTGTCTTCCCTGTGCCTCCCGTGGAGCTCAGCTGGATAAAGCCTGGATTTAGGGTTGGGACAAAGGGATGTGGGTGTTGCCAGCAGTGACTGGGGACAGTTGGTGTGTTGGCTGCTGGTCTTGGGGTCTTGGAGGGGCAGCTCTTCCCCCTCCTCAACCAGAGTGAAACGGTTCAAATGGGAAATTTATTGGTGTTTCTCCCCGAATCCACCTGCCCCAAGGGATCTCCATCCTTGGGGACATCCTCCCAGCACCAGGGAATTTCCATCTCTGGGGCATGTCCTCCCACCCCAGGGAACCTTTGTCCTGGGGGATGTTATCCCGTCTCAGGGCATCTCCACCCTGGGGAGGAGGGTTCAGCAACCCCAGGGGATCTCCATCCCCAGGGACATCCATCCATCCACCCCAAGGGAGCTCCATCCTAGGGAATGTCCACCCACCCTAGGAAATCTCCATCCTGGGGGACATCCATCTCCTCCAAAGGACCTCTATCCTGGAGGATCCTAAGATCCTGATCCATAGAGGATCCTAACGCCCTCATCCATAGAGGGTCCTAAGATCCTGATCCATAGAGGATCTTAACATCCTGATCCATAGAGGATCCTCACACCCTCATCCATAGAGGATCCTCACATCCTCATCCATAGAGGATCCTCACACCCTCATCCATAGAGGATCCTCCCATCTCCATCCTGCAGGACATCCATCCACCCACCCCAAGGCACCTCCACCCGGGGGGTTCATCCTCCCAATCCCCAGGAAATCCCCAATCCCTGCTCTAACAATCCCTCTTCCCCTTGCAGACAGCGGCCTGCTGGAGAGCTACACCGAGGGGGAGATCCGGCAGCTGATCTCGGCGCTGGTGGAGCGCTACAGCCAGGCCATGAACTCGGGGGGCCACGAGCTGCCGCTCTTCCCGCGGGCGGCCGGGGGCCGCCGCAAGCGCGCCCGCGCCCGCCACAAACCCTGCGAGCTGCGGGAGCTGGAGGTGAGCGTCAGCGAGCTGGGCCTGGGCTACGAGTCGGACGAGACGGTGCTTTTCCGCTACTGCAGCGGCACCTGCGAGGCCGCCGTGCGCAGCTACGACCTGTCGCTGAAGAGCATGAGGAGCCGCCGGCGCATCAGGAGGGAGAAGGTGCGGGCGCGGCCCTGCTGTCGCCCGCTGGCCTACGACGACGACGTGTCCTTCCTGGACGCCTACAACCGCTACTACACCGTCAACGAGCTCTCGGCCAAGGAGTGCGGCTGCGTCTGAGGCGCCCGGGGACGCCCCACCAGGAGACGGGGGAGGGAGAGGTGATACCCCCAGTGCCCGGAGCTCGGGGACGGTGGGAAGAGCGGGATGGAGCGGCTGGAGGAGGAGGAGGAGGAGGAGGAGGAGGAGGGACTGAGCCGCTGGCGCATCCTTGGCGTCGCCATCCCGAGGACTAAGGACACGGCTGGCAGTGCTGGCGAAGATTATCGGGGCGGGGGGGGGCTGTTGTCACCTCCAGAGGGTCCTTGTGAGCCCCTCCAGGGGTGGCCCAAGGGTTCTTGTCGCCCCCCCTGCCAGAGGTGAGAGCGGGTGTGCGACGTGCACAGGGCGCGTCCCACGCCCAGGCATTTTATGTGCCACCCGTGTCGCACCTGCTGGTCGTGTGACCTGCCTGGGCTGTCACGAGGCAGGTGTCCCCTGCACGGGGTGGCCCCCACGTGCCAGGGGTTCCGTGTGGGGTGTGCAGCACGTGCTGGTGTTGTGACGGCGAGCAGGGGGTGGTGTGGGGGTGTTGCTGCCTGTGGAGTAGTGCCGGTGGTGTGTGGGGCTGGAACGGGCTGTGCTGCCCACACAGAGAGTGTTTTGGGGTGTCCAGTACACACACCGTGTGTTTTGGGGTGTCCAGAACACACGCAGTGAGTGTTTTGGGGTGTGCTGAACACACACTGTGTGTTTTGGGATGTGTTGCACACACAGCGAGTGTTTTGGGGTGCATTCCAGGTTCAGAGTGTGTCACACAGCTACAGGTGCCCTGAACCCTGCACTCTGCAGCTAGTGGGTGTTTCCCAGAGTTTTTTGACCTCCCTTCTCTGCCCAGGGACAATTCAGCCCCCAAATCCCCACGTCTGGGGGCAGAGGAGCACCCACAGCGGTTTGTTAGAGGCTCTGGCTCCGCTCGTGCCCCTTTTGCCATCGTCTCATTCCCACAGCCCTGGGGGCTTTGCTTCTTACAACTCGGGATAATCTGAATAACTGGATTAACCTCCCGTGCCCCCGCCACGGGCAGCTGGGCTGGAGCCCAGGGAGGTGGCACAAGCTCACCGGGCCACCAGCAGAGCAGTGGCACTCCCTAGGGCTGGCAGGAGCGTTCCTGGTTTGGCATCTCCCAAAAAATCTGCCCAGCTCTCCCAGGAGTATCCCCCCAGCAGCCGGAATGGTGCAGGAGAGGGGACTGGGGCCTGGCTTTGGCTCCCCTCGCATTTACAGCAGTGTCACTGCTGTTTACTCTGCGGGGAGATAAACGAGCCCGCAGACTTTCGCATCCCCTGGGCAGGCTCGATTTGTTGCCTGGGATTGATGGGGTTTTTTTCTCCCCTTGGCTCCCTTCCCAGAAAAAGCAAATCATAAACAGAAGGAGAATATTGGTGTCATGTCCTGGGCATTAACCAACAGCAAGGGAAAACACTCCGTGTGCAGCTCCCCCCTGTCACGGAGTCATCCCAGCTCCTCACTCCAGAGAAATTGGGGAAGAGGGGGGAGAGAATTCCATGTCCCTTCACCCCAAGGTGGAGAAGGGCTTTGTGTCCATGATCCCAGCAGCCCAGGGATGGTGCTGCAGGATTTAGGGGAGCAGGGGAAGCCATCCCAAGGATGGGATGGGGTGGGATGGGAGAGCTGTGTGTGTGTGTGTGAGCAGCCGCTTTCCCGACCTCCTCAAAAGGGGCAGGATTTAGGGGATCAGGTTGGCATCCCCTGGGATGAGATGGGAGATGAGAGATGGGAGATGGGAGATGGGAGACAGCATCTCCTATGTGTGACCAGCCACATTCCCGACCTCCACAACAGGCCAGGCTGGTGGGTCTATTTTTTTTTCCCCCCCCCTTTTGCTTTTCATCCAAACGTGGCTCTTGGCTGAGCGGAGCCAGGATGTAGTGAGGGAATATAAACACCATCCTTCAGCAGGGCTGGCAGCCTGCACTCTGTAACACCGAGTTTTCCCTGCACTTTGGGAAAAGGAGGAGGCAGCTGAGCCAAGGGAGGTGGGAGGGGTGAAACACCCTCCCCACCAGAGGGGTGAACCTGCATCCCAGGAATGGGAATGTGGTTGAAAGCAGAGACACCCCACACTCCAGGTGCAGGGATATCCCCTGGGTTTGGCTGGAAAGGGAAAAAGGGGCACAAAATAATCAGCTGGAGGATGGGAACGGCAGACGGGCACCGGATCAGCGGCTCGGGACGGATTTTAAGGAAAAAAAAAGCACCCAAATCTAATAATAATAACAATAACAATAACAGGCCTCTCAAGGGCTTGGGCGCTTTCCAGGTCTCGCTGCCATAAAACTAAAATTAGTTTTCTTGCAGAAGCCTCCAGTGAAACAACAAAAAAAACCCAGAAAGGGAACCGGAGCAATAAAGGCAGGGAAGGTGTTGTGGAAGCAGTGCAGGACCCGGCACCTCAGAGGAGCACTTGGAGCAGGAGCTGCCTCTCTCCTCACAGCACCCTGTGCCCAGGGAGGGGGGGAGTGTTTGCACCCTGCTTTGGGACGTTTCTGGGCAGAATTTTGGGATTTAGGGAGCTTTGCTTGGCAGGCACCTGACCAAGGGACCCTCCTCTCGCCAGGGTGGTGGTGGGAGCAGCAGGAAGATGAGGGGATGTGAGAGCAGGTGGAGAAGGCTCAGGGTGGGACATCCCCTCAGGTTCCCCATTCCCAGTACAAATCCAGCTCTAACCCCTAAAAGTTGGGAAGAAAACCTGACTCAAACCAACAGGAATAGCTCCAATCCTTCATTTTTTGCTCTTTTTCCCCCTTGTTGGCACCAGAGGGGACATCCCCCCTCTGCCACACACCGCTCCTGATGCTTTTTTTTTTTTAGGGGGGGAGCAACTGGAGTTTGGAACCACAAAAAATCCCTAATGGGCTCTTGGGGGTGAGCTGGGGCATCGTGGTGTGGCCAAAAGGATGGATTCTGCTTCCGTGTCTTCCTTGGGGCTCCTGCAGCTCCGCCGGTGCCGTCCCACGTCACTGCTCGGCCCTGGAAATGTGGTTCCAATAGGATTCCCTAATGCTTTCCATTTCTCCAGCCCTCTCTGCTGTAATAGGAGCTGGAGCTGTCCAGAAGAATGTCTACAATGCAGAAAGAGGGGGAAAAAAAAAAAAAAAAAAATATGGAAAATTCCCCTCCCCAAAGCTGCAGCAGGATCTCATCTGGCTCCTTCCTCCTCCTCCCACGTGTTATTTCATATTAATATTAATAATAATAATAACAACCCGTGTGCAACATCTGTCAGGGAGGATTTAGGGGGTTGGTTTTTGCCTCTCTGGTGCTGCAGCTTTGCTGTTCCCAGCCCGGGAATCATTTCCTGATTAACCAGCTCCAGGATCCTGCTGGGGAGAAGGGGTTTTCCCGGTTTATCCAGGGAAATTGTGTGTTGGTGGCGTTCAAAGCCTCGGTTTTCTTCCCAGTTGGAAAGAGGGAATGGGGCGGCCACGTGAGACCCTCCTGGGCCTCGGAGGGGAGGAAAGGGAAAAGGGGGGAAAATGGAAATAAAAGGAAAAGAAGATAAAAAGGGGGGAAGAGGAAAGGGAAAAGGAGAGAGGGAAAAAGGGGGAAAGGAAATAAAATGAAAGGAAGGAACAGGGGGAAGAAAAAAGGGTGAGAAGGGGGAAGAGGGAAAAAGGAAAGGAAATGAAAGGAAGGAAAAGGGGGAAAGAAAAATAGGGAAATGAGGAGAAGGGGAAAAGAAAAAAGGGGAGAAGGGGAAAAAGGAAATTAAAAGGAGAAAAAAGGGGAAGAAAAGTAGGAGAAAAGGAAAAAGGTAAGATTTAAAAAGGATAAAAGGAGGGGAGTGGGAAAAAATGAAAAGGGAAAATGAGGGGAAAGGAAAAAGGGGGAAAAGAGAAAAGGGGAAAGAGGAAAAGGAGAAAAAATTAAAAAGGGTTAAGGAAAAGGGAAAATAAAAAAAAAGGAGGGAAAGGAAGAAAGGGGGAAAGGAAAAAAGCGTTAAGAGAAAAAAGGAAATGAAAATAAGGGAAAAGGGAGAAAGGAAAAAAGGGGGAGAGGAAGAAAGGGTAAAGAGAAAAAAAGGGAAAGAAGGGGAAAGGGGGGGGAGAAGAAAAAAGAGGAAAATGCAGAAAAAAGGATAAAAGGGAAAAAAGAAAAAGGGGCAAAAAAGGGAAAAGGCAATTAAAAAAAAAAAAAAAAAGGTAGAAAGGGGGGAAAGGCAAAGAGGAGCCTTTTTCCCGTGCGGAACCCCCTCGGCCCAGCCCCGGATTCTCCCGGATTCTCCCGTTTTCCTGCCGGAATTGTCGGGCCCCGGGGCCCGGCTGCAGAAGTGGATGCAATGCATCTGTATTTTGGATACTCTATTTATTGGAAGTAACTTATGTTATTTATTTGGGCCCCTCCCGCGCCCTTTTGTACGTTATTTATTGACCCCGCGGGGCCGAGGGCAGGTGACTTTTATTGCGTTTGTATCATTTATCCGGAACTTTTGGGAGGGGGAAGGCGGGGGGGAGGGGGGGGAGGATTAATAAATAATAATAATAAAAAAAAACAAAGCTGTTTGATCTTCCTTTTTGTTAAACGATCCCGAACTCGGGGGTGAACTGTTCGAAGTGGAAAGAAAAGGAGGATTCTTCTCCCTGTTCCTGGTTCCCAGGAGGGGAATCAGAGCCGACCTGTTGTTTGAGCCCCATTTTAGCATCGTTTGACCCCATTCCAGAAATTAATAGGATTAAAGGTGCACTGTCCCCATTCAGCACGGGTCACTCCCCCCAGTTAACACCCTATTCCCTCTGTAAAGACCCATCACCTCCATTTAACACATATTTTGGCATTCAAAGCCCAGGGAAATGCCCAAATCCCTTCCTTTAACACATCACCCATCCAGAAAAAATATGGCTTATTTTATTAATCACACAAAAATAGGTTTAAATTACCCCATGCCCACGCAAGAACAGGTATAAATTCCCAGATTTCTTGGGGAAAAAAAACCATTTCAGGCGAAGCCAGGGACCTGGCAGGGCTTGGCACGGGATAACAGGGAACAATCGGAGGGGGGAAGAGACAAAAAGAAGGGAAGGTTTATAGTGGTGTTTGGGGAGTGGAAAAAAAGGTCTGTTTATATTCCCCCCTCATGCCACCCAGAGTCCTGACAGCCTCGTGGAGTCGAACATTCCCGCTCCGAGCTGCGCTCTATAAATATTTTAGGAAGAATCTTTGGAGAGTCATAAATCTCCAGGAGAAGGAACCCAAGGAAAGCCCAAATCCCGCTGCCAGCCCGCCCGAAAATGAATAAATAAATATATTTTAAAAAAAAAAAAAAAAGGACAAAATGTAGTTTAACGACCAAAAAGGGGAAAAAAAAAAACGGCTGCTTGGAAAATCTGACTATTCCGAGAGCACAAAGAAAAATAAATCAGGTTGTAAGGAAAAAAAATGTGGACTTGGGATGGGCTGGGCTGGGATCAGGGATGATTTTGGGTGTAATTTCTTGGAGATGAGGTGTGTGCTGTCGACTTCCATGGTGTAAGTGGCAAATTTTTGTTGCTTTAGGTAATAAAGGGTTTTTCATTTAAGCCCTAGCTTAAAAATCCCAGCTCCCAGGTGATGTTCCGGATCCCTCTGGTCATTCTGCAATGGAAAAAAAAGGAATTAAGGTAGGAAATGGGATGCTCAGAGTGTTCAACCCCTATTGCTCAGTAGGAGCTTTTCAAAATGACTTCCCAGTACGGAAAAAGGAGGAGAATATAAACCCAGCCTGACATCCAACCACAAAACATGGAATAAAAGTGGAGGTGAGCGCGGAGTTTGCAAATCTTTAGGAAAACCCAACCCCAAACCATCGAGATGGTGATTCCTCTCCCGATATTTGGCAGTGGATCCAAAAATCCCTCAACAAGGAGGTTGTTCCTCAACCAAGAGGTGGTTCCTTCTCCCCAGCACTTGGTAGTGGATTCAGAATTTCCTGAGCCAAGAGGATCTCCCAATATTTGGTCCAACAATCCCTCGAGGTTGCAGGGAGGACAAAGGGGGTTGTTGAGCAAACAACGGTCACAGGAACCTGGGCTGATGGAGGGACACGAAGAGCAAGGAACTGAAGATGACGCTGAAGAGGGGGGAGAACCACACGGGAGGCACCGGCACATGGAGACCCCCAAAACCCGTCAGAGTCCCCTCAGCATCCCCCCTGCCCGTCCCTCGTCCCTCGTCCCCCCATGTCTCCTTCCCACTGAAAGGAGCTGCCACAACTTCTGGTTCTCCCACAAAGACACCAGGCCTGGGAAGCCTCTTCCCCCAGGAGCCGCCATCTTGTTTTGGCCACCATCTTGTTTTGGCCACCATCTTGTTTGTGCCGCCATCTTGTTTTGGACGCCATCTTGTTTTGGACGCCATCTTGTTTTGGCCACCATCTTGTTTGTGCCGCCATCTTGTTTTGGACGCCATCTTGTTTTGGACGCCATCATTTTTTGGCCACCATCTTGTTTGTGCCGCCATCTTGTTTTGGCCACCATCTTGTTTGGGCCGCCATCTTGTTT